>NW_026623408.1:716450-730639 GCF_030028575.1 Malurus melanocephalus | reverse complement strand
TTTTTTTTTTTTTTTTTTTTTTTTTTTTTTTTTTTTTTTTTCTTTTCTTTTTTCTTTTTCTTTTTCTTTTTCTTTTTATTTTCTTTTTCTTTTTCTTTTTCTTTCTATTTTCTTTTTCTTTTTCTTTTTCTTTTTCTTTTCCTTTTTCTTTTTCTTTTCCTTTTCCTTTTCTCCCTGCAGTGCTGGTGGCACTGGGGAAGGCCATCCCACACACTTTCCAGATTCACTGTGCCCAGGGGTGTTCTGCTTTGCTACTTGAAATATTCCCAGTGTTGGGRTAATTCCTGAGACTGTCCAATTTACGAGATGAACTCAGAGGAGAGGATCCTGACACTCCACAGAGCAGCCACGTGGCCCAGCTTGGGAGCTCTGGGGCTGCTCTCCACTTGGCTGCAGTTAAAAGACCCCAGTGCTGTTTATTTTCCATTTTCTGATCTACAGAATTCAGTGRAAAAATGCAATTTAGCAGCACCTGAGGAGTGCAGCCACCCTGTGCCAGCCCCTTCAAATCTAATGAAGAAATTGGGCTGTCAGTGCTCTCCCTCCACATCTGCTCCCCAGCAAGCAAAGCCACTCCTCAAACATTGGGCTCTGAATGTACAAATAGATTTTTAAAATTAAATCGTTAGAGCAGCAGAAATCTAATCCTTYGGTTAATCACTGGCAATATCTGCAAAGAGAAGAGTTCTGTGTGCTGGCCTCGCCTGGCTCAGGTGAGCAGCAGGAATAAAGCACATCAGGAAATGAAATGAAATGTGTGGAAATCACTGGCAGGGAGGAGTTGACCAAAGTTGCATTTCAAGGCATTCGAAGAACAGAAAATCTGGATGAGAGGTGGGGAAAAAATATGTTCATCAGCTGAAAAATGGAAAGCACTTGGTTTATGTTCAAAGGTGACTTCTGCACCAAGACAAAAGGGGGTTCTTTTGGGGGATTCTGAGGGGTTTTTAAAGGCAGGCAGCCTTGTGTACTCATGTTTTCAAAAACATTAGCAGAAACAGATTTTTTTTTTTTTTTTTGTTAAATTCAGACTTCTGAAAGATTTGTCCTCCAGGTAAACAGGCAAATCTTGCTTTCTATCCTAAACTGTAGAGAAATACAGTCTTTTTTTCAATGTTTCAGTAGTGGATAGCCAGATTTTATTTTTTTGGTATGATTTAGAGGTATTTTTAAACCTTATTAGTGCAATTGATGCTCTGAATCTCAGCACAGAGGGGAGTGTTTTTATTTCCAGATAAAAACCTGAGGAGTGCTTGGCTCTGTTTGCCCATCTGTGGGCTGACAGGATTTCAGGTGTCTCCCAGGAAAACAGCAGCTCTTCACTGATGCATTCCCTGTTCCTGACAAGTTCACTGTTCATGAGAGCAGGGCTGGGAATGAGAGACAAACACATCAATTTATCATGGAGAGAGGGGAAAAAGGCTGCAGCCAGCAGGATTGGAAATGAGCAGCTCCTCTCTGCTGCCTTTTAGATGTGGGCTTTTCAGAACACTCATCCAGACTTCAACACTTGCTGGAGAGCTATTTTATCACGCTGGAATTTTGGGTAGAACTGTTTCTAGAAGGATGTTTTTTACTGCTGCAAAATGTGTAGATTGGGTGAAGTCTGAGCCTTGGCTCTGCATGGTTTTCCATGAGATTCCTGGGTAATTAATGCATTCATTAGTGAGAGTCTCCTGTTGCCTTGTGGTGTGGATGTGCCAGACCCCCTGAACCTTTGTGCCTGATAAACTCCAGTGGACAGCCTGAAATCCAGGGTTTGGGATTCCTGCTGGGCAGTTCCTCTGCCCACACTCACCCTGCCTTGTCCTGCYTCTCTGAGAAATGTTCCTGCAATCYTGCCCAGRGAGAGAGAGGSACCRTTCAGTGGGTGGAAAAGTCACTTTGGGTTCACAATCAGAAATACAAAAGTGTAAATAAAATGGCATAAGTGCCATGYCTGGAAATGTCTCTAATTCCATAGTGAAAATAGGTTAAACCACATGATGTGGGGTTGGGTTTCAAGGGTCAGGGTCACACTGTCCCTTGTTGTGGTGCTGGGTGCTTTCATGCAATAAATTCAGAGTTTCATCTGTCTCAGAAGGAACAATTCCTGAGCTGAAGAGGTGTTTGGTTAGGCTCTTTCTGCACATGCCAAGGGTAGAGAACAGGAAAGTGCAGTGGCTCTTTGTGGATGAGAAGCTTTTCCTTGGTTTTTCCCAGGAAAGGAGGCTCCTCTGCCTCTGCTGGGCTGGCTGTGAGCCGAGCACAGGAGCTCTGCAGWCCTGGCCAGGTTGGTTTTATTTTWCCAAGGCAAATATTAACGAGGTTGTGGCTGTCTGCAGAAAACCTTCATGCAGGAGTTAGCTCCAGGAGTGCCTGGGGCAGGGGTTAGGGATGGGTGAGGGATGGCAGGGCTGCTTGGGAGGGGTTTTTCCCTTCCATCGTGGAGCTGGTGGTCTGTGTGTGTAAATCCAGTAATGTATTTCTCCTGCCTTTGGCATTTTAGTGTGGACTCTTGATATAAAGGCAAAAAATCCTTAATATTTAACTTTTTTTTTTTTTTTTTTTTTTTTTTTTTTTTTTTTTTTTTTTTTTATTTTTTTTTTTTTTTTTTTATATTTTTTTTTTTTTTTTTTTTTTTTTTTTTTTTTTTTTTTTTTTTTTTGGTATTCAGAGTAAGAACATTTTGTTGTCAGGGTGAGAAAACTGAATATTCCTTGGATAGACACTTGCATTATAGGAGGAAGCCTAGGACGTGTCTGGTCTGATCAGAGAGCATTTTGGATCTTTCTGCTGAACAGRGGAAAGGCCAGTGCTCCATTATAGAAACTGAGAGGGGAGAATGCCAGAATAATTGAAGAATATTCAAATATAAGAATACTCTAATAATTCATTCTGCAAAGCTGGAAGACAGAGAAATGAGAAGTTAAATTTTAAAAGGCAGACACAAGTGTTGTCAGTGTATTGCACTGGAATTCTATGCTTTTGTTGCTATTGCTTTATTTTTCCCCCTAATCTAAAAAGGTGTATAAAAACAGGTTTGAAATATAGAATTTAGGAAATTAACATTGCATATTCTTTTCCTTGTTGGCACACATGTTTTATAAGCTGTCTGGATATGGGTAACAATTGTGTGAGTAGAAATCTGTGCTTTGGGAGTTACGTTTGTTCCATGCATGTCCGGACAGTGGAGCAGAATCCCTGATGTTGTCAGGGTTTGCCTGATGGCCCTTCCACGCCACCCTGGCCACTGCTGACCACACCTTGGCCTTCCCTCTTTAAATACACCCAGTTCCATCTCCTTTAAGGCAGCTTTGAGCACACAGAATGTGCTGGCCCAAGGGGTCCATCTCTTGCACAGAGGAGGCAGAGAAGAAGGGTTGAGAAGGAGCTGGGGGTGGATCAGGGATCACAGAGCCCTGCACAGGTGAGTTCAGGGGGTGCTGGCCCCTATCTCACCTTGGCCCTCTGTGCTGATATGAAAGCACTGCCCAGGTGGCKTTAGGCAGCAGATTTTGGGGACAGTGCCAGAATTAGCGCTGTTGTGCCACCACTGAATGAAGGAGAGTGAAATATTCCCCTCCCTTGCAGGAACACAAGGAAACCTCAGGAGACACCTTAATCTGAAGCAGTAATTTGTAATATAACTCAGCTAAGCATTGACAAATCCAGTTGATACAGGCCTGGTAAGATTATTTTTTTTTAAATTTTGAGTGCTTAAAGTGTTGTAGGCACCAAAGCGGATGTGTCAAGATAAACGTGTGTAAGTTATTTCCCTTTCCTCCCCCGTTTATCAGCAATGACTAGAGGAACAAAACACCATAATATGTTTCTGGATCTCACAGTTTCACTTTGTTTTATTGTGACATCTGTCACACAAAAAGTTTTATCCTCCTAAGCATCTTACAAAGAACTGCTGTTTTCACGGCAAGGACTTAATCTTTGATCGTGACATATTTGAACYGAGATGTGTCAGTTAAACACTGCTTTCTTCAACACTGAGGAACTCTTGGAGGTGTTTACTACTAAACAGAACTTTGGGGAAAAAATATAATTTTTTTTCTGTCATGGAGAATATTATGTTGCAGGTGGGAGCAATTTCCAAAGAAGTAGAAAAGAGGAGAGGTATAAAACCTCAATAACAAGAGAATGTGCACGTCTTCATTTGTTCCATACTGTATCGATTTTTTTTTTTGGCCTCAAAAAATGGCAACTGTCTCATGTACAGAAGCTTCATAAAAACAGGCTTAGTTGCAGCGCTTTGAAAAAAATGTGTGACCAAATTCTGAGCTCAAATATAAGCAGCAAATCTCCACTGAAACCACTGAAATTTCACCATTTAAGGACACACCAGGAGAGGATTTTGTGCTTCAGGTCGCATGGGTCCCATTTAGTTTGGAATACCTGCAGGAATCATAATCATTGGATAGTTCCTCTTCTTTTCTTTGCTCTGGATTAAGGACGATTAAAAGAAATAAAATAAACCAAAGCAAAGCAAAGCAAAGCAAAGCAAAGCAAATAAAATAAAATAAAATAAAATAAAATAAAATAAAATAAAATAAAGTAAAAATAATCCTGTGAAAAAATGTTTTGAAATGAAGATATTAGCAGGAGACTTCAGTATTTCCACTAATAAATAGAAAAATATGCTTGAATAATTCTCTTTATTTTCAGTGTTAGATAGGTGTGAAGCGCTGTGCGTTTTCTGCATGTGTACATGTGATAACATGAAAGAAGAGAAGGCAATGGGGAGGGTAATCACTGCTCCAGCACCACCTCAGGGTGCTGCTGGTGGAGGCACAGTTTGGATTCAGCTGCAGTTTGGATTCAGTTCTGCAGAAATGGCAGCAGGAAGGGCACTGGTCCCTCTCAGCTCCTCGGAGCTCAGCTCGCTTTATCGCCTGCTGGAAAGGAATCCCCTCTCCTGGAAGTGCAGATCACGCTGCTCATCAGGCCATTTTTAAAATGGTGCTGGAATAATGAAGCCTGAGCTTGTCCTGTCCTGCCCTGAGCAGACACAAACGAGAAGCTTTATCCTTATCCCAAAAAAAAGGGGGATAATGGGCAGGGAATGCACCACCCCCCCCGATGGGAGGCTCACACCCATGGAGCACAAGTGTGGTCTCCATCAGAGCAAATTTTGTGTCCTCCAGGTCAGCTCTGGAGCTGCTCCTGGGGTGTTTTACGGGAAAGGCATCAGAATTCACAACTTTTGGTGAGTTCCCATCCCCGTTATCCTCCCCCTCCCGGAGCTCTCCCTATTAACGCTGAGCACAGCTCCCACTGCTGCTCCTCCTGGGCTCCTCCTGGGCTGCTCCTGAGAGCCAGAGCTGCTGGGCAAAGCTGGGGATGGTCCTGCCCCGCCTGGGTGTGCATTGATGGAGGGATAAATGYTCTTTATTCACCCAGAAACACCAACATGCAGCCAGGAGGAGAAAATGGGAYTGGGAGGTTTCCCTGCATGCCAGCCTATCACGATCCGCTTAAMCCAAGCGGGATTCATGAGGGTTCGTTATCAGAATCTCAGAGTGYAAAACAAACGAGGGGCAAGTATATATTCAAAATCATGCACAATTTTATTGGATTTTCGCGATAGAAGAGGGTGAGAGAGAGAAAGTGAGAGAGAGAGAGAGAGAAAGAGCGGGTTTTATGGCTACCATACGGCTCCGACGAGCCCGCGTGATCCAGATTTCATAGGTTCGTCGACAGTCCATTGGGGGGGATCCCGTTGGGGTCTTTTCAGAGAGACTTTTTATAGTCTTTTTGAAAGCGAGTGGCAGCAAGCCAGGGGGTTGCAAAGTATGGAAAAACCGGCCAAGTGGTGGGGAAAGAATGTCCATTGTTCCATGAGGTGTGCAGTATGGGGTCGTGCTGCTCTCTTTCCGTCTCCATGTCAGAAGCAGTGCAGCCATCCATGGTTTACACGCTGTACCTTCCAGCCTAGGAGCTGGAAACTTGGCAGACATCCCACCTTGATCTGGCTCGGACTCCTTTGAGCAATAGTCCCCCTTTTCTCCCCCTTGGGGTTTTTGGCGTGTTCAGTCTGTGTCCATCTCGATGATTGTGAGACAGTCAAGGGTCTTCTGTACGGTCTCTTACACAGCCCCAGGATGAGGAAGCTCTCGGAGGGGGCACAGCAGAGTTGGAGCCCCTGCAGTGTCCTGTGGCAGTTCCCAAGTTCCACCCTGCTCTGAAAACCATTTTGTCTTATTTTTCTGCCTCCTTTTTGCAGCCCTGCAGCTGCAGTCACAGAGTGGTTTGSGTTGGGAAGGACCTGRAAGCTCATTCCACCCCCTGCCCTGGGCRGRGACACCTTCYACAGGTTCCTCAGAGCCCCCTCCAGCCTGTCCCCGAATGCTTCCAGGAATCCTGAGATCCCAAAATACCACCCATCCCACACCAGCTTCTGTTCCGGCCATGGGCTCCTTGACAAAACAGATTGAAGTGAAATGCAGTTATCAAACCATTTTCCTTTGCAAAACTGGATATTTCTGTTCAAACAGCTGAATGCAAACCTAAAGTATCCAAAACAGAAAAAAAAAACTCTGATGGGAAAAGATATTTGGGAGGGAAGATGTGRAATCAAATGGTCACTCTGTGAAAACAGAGCACAAGATGTGTCCATTGAGAGGATTGGGTGAAAAAGGGAAGTAAGAAAACAAAATTAATTTACAGATTTCAATTGTACAATATTTTAAAGCAGTAATTATTGTGAAGAGTTAAGAAAAGGAAAGATCTGGTAGATTTTAGGGTGTTGAAGCTTGCTGTGTTTGCTGCCTGGTTTTCCCTGCAGATTTGTGTTTGAGGAGCTGTAGATTGAGGTTTTGTCTCAGTTCCTGAGGTTAATATAGATTCTCTGCTAGTGTCTGGGTATTGATCTCTGCTTCTCCCTGGTTTATAAGATAGTTTGATTGTTGTCTTGCTCATTCACTGTTAAAGGCTGCAAAATAAGATTTCTGTGTGTTGTTCCATGGCATAGAACAGTCAAAAATATCCTTTTGCTTCTCCATGTTTGTCTTTAAGTAATTTCTGTGCTGTGATTTCTGCTTTCTTTTGTTCCCCAYTCCCTCTGGCCTTTAATTGTTGTGAGAGGAGATGTGAGGGGTGGGATTTAGGCCTGGGTTTTAAAAAGCCCCTCCCTCAGCATCAGTTTGTGACCAGCACAGCTCTTCAGAGCTGCCAGGAAGATGAAATGTGAATTAAAATGAGTAATTAATCACATAGATGGTTTTGGAGGTGCTTACAGCAGGCAGTGGTGATGTTCTCCATTCATGGACCTGCCTCCTCTACCCAAAGAGCTCTCAGAGAAGGGCTGGCGTGATCTGATGTTTTTATTCCTGGGAAAGCAGCAGTCATTGCAATCAGCTGGGCTGACCTGGGCTTTGCTTTTGCTTTTCATGAGGGGTTTCACTGTGGGTGAAATTACAGTGGTTTGTGGAGTGATCAGAAGGGAAAGGAATTGTGGCTCTGAATGGCTGAGCTCCATCCCAGAGCAAGGACTGCGAATTCTCTTCTGAACTTTCCATCTCGCTCTCTCAGGCCTGTCCAGGTCATTTTCTGGCATTAAAAATGCACTTTCTTTCCTGTTTCCGGTGTCACTTACTGACCTGAAGGTCTTTTAAAAGAGAAAAACCTCAAATACCTCTGGAGTATTTTAAAGGAATGAATTCTTCAGCGGAAACAGCCCTGTGAGGTGGCTGTGGTGTGGAGGTTCAGCTGCTGTGGGGTGCACTAGCTCTTGGGTGTTCCCTGAGAGGAGCAAAGGGCAGGAAGGGGAATTTTGGGAGCAGTAGGAAATGTCTGTGTCAGTCTTGGCCTTGGCAGGGAGAGAAGGAAGGGATTCCTTGAGGGATTTTCCCCTCARTCTCTATGGACTGAAGTGGTGGGAGCTGTGTGTGAGTGCCCGTGATGGGCAGAGCCCCCAGCCCTGAGCTGGAATTTTGGGGATGTTCCCTGGGGATGCAGGAGCTGTGCTGAGGGATGGGTCAGTCTGCCAGGCAGCGCTGCCCTGCTGGAAATAACGCTGCTCCTGAGGATGGTTTATATTTCTCTGCCCAAATGCTGCACTCAGCCCTTGTTTTGTTCCCAAAGAGCCCCGGAGTGAGCAGAGCAGGGAYGGGGACAGTGGCAGGGAATGGTGTGAGAGCCATGCACAGCTCCTCCCCAGAGCCTGCTGGATCCTGGATGGATTTGTGATGCAGAGGCGATGCTCTGGTGCCCAGCAGCCTCTGACAGCCCCGCCAGTGCTTCTGTCTCAGCCATCCCTGGGCACCTCTGGGGGCTCTGGAGCGCTCAGGGACACTGAGAGCACAATGGGCACAYTGCTGGGGGCCACTGACCACTGCCAGGCCTGGGATATCAGCCTTGATTCCCCTGGGAGAGCCTTGCTGAGTGTCCCTCCAGTGCCTTAATCACTGATGGGACACAGCAGCACCATCCTGGCCTGGGCTGGGCGGGGCTGGGCTGGGCTGGACTGGGCTGGGCTGAAGGCACTCACTGTGTGCGCTCGCCAGGTGAGTGCTTATTGCATTTCAATTATTGCATTTTGATTATTGCATTTCAACCATTGCATTTCGATTATTGCAATTCAATTATTGCATTTCAATTACTGCATTTTGATAATTGCATTTCAACCATTGCATTTCGATTATTGGATTTCAATTACTGTATTTAAATTATTGCATTTCGATTATTGCATTTCAATCATTGCATTTCGATTACTGCAATTCAATTACTGCATTTCAATTACTGATTCCTCCAACGCCGTTTTTGCTCTTTGCCCTGGTGCTCTATGGGGTTTCCGTGCTAAAAATGCTGCCTGGGGCCATGGGGAGCTCGGGGTGCCATCAGCCCTCTCCTGGAGGCTGCTCTGCCCCCGCCTTTCTGCAGCTGGGGTGAGGTGAGGACCTGCCCAGAGCTGGCCAGGAGCAGAGCCCTGAGCTCTTTGTGGGGTGAAGCAGGGCAGGAGCTGCTCTGAGCCCCTTCCCAGGATGGAGCAGGGCAGGACCTGCTCCTGAGCCCTTTCCCGATGTGGAGCAGGGTTGGAAGGCTCTGCAGGAGCTGCTCTGAGCCCCTTCCCAGGATGGAGCAGGGCAGGAGCTGCTCTGAGCCCTTTCTGGGATGGAGCAGGGTTGGAAGGCTCTGCACACTTTGCCACAGACGTGAGTGACAGGACGTGGTTTGGATTTAGACAATCTCAAGCACCTCTGTTGAGTGACCTGTTCCAGGTAATGCCACAAACACCCTGAACAGGGCCGAGCCAGCACGACATMATCTCGTCCCTGAATTGGTTTCCTTCTCAGTGAAGCAAAAGGAGAGAAGAAAGAAGAAAAGCACTTCCACACTGTGCACTGACTAAAGCCTCATACAAAGGTCTGTTTTGACTTTGTCTCTTTCCTGCCTCCAGCCTGGCCCTGCTCTTTTGTGCTCCTCTCTCTGGGTCTCGATTTTATTCCACTTAAAGCTCTCCAAAGTTTCCAAGTTAACTTGACCTGGAGCAGCGTAAAGCCTTGAGCGGTGTTTGAAGCGAAGGGCACGAGGAATAACATCTTTTGTTAGATCAGCTGAAGTAGCATGGAGGCAATTAAAGGAATTTTTACACTCATCTGATCAATTAGTTTAATATAAAAAAAATGTAGACCTTTGCACTGAAATCTGCTTTGCCATATCCCTGAGCCACAATGGCTGCTCAGYTCTGCTTCTGTAAATAAATACAGTCAGGGCTAGGCCATGTTTTTCAAGCACCCTTGAATGTGTTTTCTCTTTTAAATGCCTCTGTATTTGCCTCTGTATTTGTGTGTGTGTGTGTTTGTAAGGTGATTTTCCCACTGACAAGTTAAAATTCACCTTTTTAAAGAAATTAACCATTGTTTTTCAGAAAAATRGAGATGAGAATGGAGCTGGTGATAAGAACCTGGCACAAAATCATGATGGTTTAGTTCATTATATGGTTTTCCTTGGTTGATTATTACAGTTTTCCTTCTGAGCAGGATTAAAACTACCCAGTCCTGAGTTTTGCAGGGTTTGTGCCACGTGTTCCCTTYATCTCCTGTTGATGTCACAGGAGGTTGAGGGGTTTTTGCCTGGAACAAATCTGACTTTCAGACAGCTCCAAACGTGTGTTTAACCTCACCTCCATGGGCTCCCTATCCCACCCCAACAGCTGAATGAGGATTTCTTCTGGAGCAATATTCAAATCAGTTTTTAATGAGCTATTTAATGAAAGGCTAATTGAGGTGAATTCATTAAAGGTTTCCAAATTGTGCTTATCAGACTGGCTGTGYTTTAAGTGTTAAATATTTGTTTTATACTGCATTGTTTGATCATGAAAGTGCATCTAAAACTTTTTAAACGTCTAATTAGACTTTCTGTGCACTTTCCTTAATGCCCCATGTTGGATTTACCATGTGTGAATTTAATATATCACTGATTTTTAGCAAACATAGGCAGCAAAGAAATTGAAGGGGGTTTTTAGAATCTTGAATAATACAGAATTAGAATATATTGGAAATAGTGATATTGTTGGGTTTTTAATTAATCTCAGTCTTGTTCTTGGGTGGATATTAACTATATTTAATGCTTATTTTCTTAATCTTGAAGAGTTTCTTCAACAGCAGGCTAACTGCAGGGGACATTACCACATTATTATAGTATAATTTTATTTTCTTTTTTTTTTTCAGTGAATCAGTTAATGAATAAGAACATTAATTAATCAATCTGGTAGATTTCTCTTTCTGGGAGTACTTTCCCCTCAAATCAAAGTAAATTTGGAAAGCAGRCACTCGAGTTTACTTTAATCTTTTYGTCATTGACAGCAGCACCAAAGTGGTTGACTGGAAATGTGGGGGAAAGGAAGAGAATTTAGAACAAGGAATCTGTGGCAGACAATTCCCAGAATTAATCTACATTTCCTGAGCCCTCAAGATTTGCTATCAATAAGTGGGTCATCAGAATAAAAACCTCTAATGAAGAAGGCTACAGAGACCTCGTGAGGCAAACACTTTTTGTTTTATTCTTCTTTTTCCATGTTTCTTTCCCCTTTTCTGTCCATTTCAGTGGCTGGAGGGGAACAACCCCGTGATCCTTTCCTCGTGTTTGATACTCCAGGGATGCAACAGGGCAGCAGGAGAGGCACAATATTTCTGAGCTGAGATTTGGTAGGGGTTTATCAGTTTATCAGTGCAGGAGGGCAGCAGGAGCTAAATCTGAGTTAAATATTATTGATGAAATATAATATTATTATTATTATTATTATTATTATTATTATTATTATTATTATTATTATTATTATTATTATTATTATCCACCAATTTCATCCTGTGGCTCCTCTGCAAGATGAGAGAATATTTTTTGGGAGGAGTGTAGGGGGGGAACAGAGTAATCAATCAACTCTATTTGACTTGATGTAAGATGGAGTCAAAGTAATCTCAACAAAGTGTGTGAGTGTTTATTATAAAATATTATCAAATTATTTATTTTTTTTATCAAGCAATAGAGAATTTCTACAAATGAAAAGGTTTTTCAGTTTTGCCAGACAAACTGAAAAAGCAGTGAAAATTTAAACTTTCATGTTCAGAGCCATGAAATGAGAACAAAGGGATTTTTCAAATATTTGCAATCCCATTTTAGCTTTTACCAAGCGTTTCCTTCAGGTCACCACAAACATCTCATTATACTCAAGGTGTTCAATGAAAAGATATTTGATTTAAATATTAAAAATGTTTCAGGTTTCACCTCAAACTGTTTGTTGAAATCAAAGCCATCCTAAACCTGCTGAAGAAGTTTCTACCTCCCAACTGCTTGGTGGCATTTTGTTTTTATGGTCAAGTGACAGAACTGAGCCAAAATTGTATTTTCTGTGCATGTAGGACAATCTGAGAGTCTGAGACTTTAATCCTGTAATCAGAAGGCTCATTTGGGTCCTTATCCTGCCTTTTATGAGCTGAGGGATTCCAGGGCTGCCATGTGATGATGGGATGGCTTGAGGAGACCATGAACTCAACACCATCCACGTGTCCCCAGGGTCCTGTCCCCAGGGTGGCCGAGGTGGGTGACAGAGGTGACACCTCTATGGGTTACCTGAACTTTGAGCCTGTTCCATTTTATCCTCCCAGTTCCACCTATATGTGGAGCAATCACTTCTGCTGYGTTGAGGGTGGACATTCCCTCCAGGAATTTATCCGATTCCTTTTGAAAAAATGTCTGCTCTTGGCAGAAGCACCACGCTGGGGTAATGAGCTGGATGATTTAATTAGGAGTTACGAAGGAAAAGTCCTTCTTCTCGGTTGTTTTGAACCGCTTGTTCATAATTTCATTTTATTCCACTTATGTCTTGAATAATGGCAAATAATGAAAAATCATTGCCTATTCACTATCTCTGTGCTGCTCCTCGTTTTATAGACCTCGATCGTATTTCTCCTCAGCCACTTATTTTTGAAAATTACTGCCTGGGGTTGGTTTTCTGTGAAATCCGTTCCATTCCTGTGATCAAACCTTTTGTTGTGCATCCTCTGTGCTCTGCCAGTCCCTGGAWCCTGGGAGGTGTTTGAGGAGTGGGCACACAATGGTTGGAGCCCTAATGATGCTCTGTGTGCTCTCCCCTCTGCCTTTCCTGAATTCCTGACAGAATGTGGGATATATTGGCAGCCAGAGAGAYGGGGAGTTGATTCTCTCTTCCAAAATGTGTTAAGGGTCTGTGCTTTTTATTCAAAAAAAGAACTTGTTCACAAGCCAGCCAGACTGAGTTGATTTAATTTTCACCTGCCATGGTACTGCAATTTCATATTTCTCCTTGTAGCTCTTCTAATTTTTTTAAAAACTGCTCAAAAATTTAAATAAATTCATTTATTGTACATTTAATATGTTTTCTCTCATATTACTATATACATTTTTCCTGATCACTTAGGATTATGATGAACTGCAAATATCCCAGTGCAGGTTATATCTTCCCCTTTTTTCCTTTACAAAGCAATGTTCACTTTTGAGTATATCTTTTCTGTATGGATTTCATTTTGTTTGTAGTCTACACGTGACCATTTGATACAATCTGTAAAGCAAAATAATTTTTACTGGCCTTTGAACCTTGGAGGTCTTGTTTCAGTTTGTGTCACACCTTTTTTTAATATTACTGATGTCTGAAACAATAAATGTCCTATTTTAATCAGTATTTCAATTGTCTTGTATTAGAATCCATAGGTAAATATTAGCTAGACTCAAATCATTATTCTTTTCTGTTCTAACACTAAATTTAGAGTATGTTTCTTAATGAATGTTTCTTCAAAATATTTTTTTGCTCATCTGRCCTAATTGCAGGTGCTGTCTACTTCCTATTATCCTAATGTATAGGTGCATATATATTTTTATTACATTTACTATTCTTTTCCCAAAGCAATATAGGTGTTTTTCTTTCCAGTCACCCTAAGCAGACATGTTTACTTGAAATGGGAAGAACTTTGGAAAAAAGGCTGGGAAGAACTGACATAATTGGCATAATTTAGGGTATTTTAGGGGTGCACAGCAGTGGGATTGCTGCTGTATTTATCTGGCTTGGTGTTTACTGATTTTTTTTTTTTTTTTTTTTTTTTTTTTTTTTTTTTTTTTTTTTTTTTGCTTAAAGGAGTCGCATTCAAAGCAAAAGTTTGGGGGAAAAAAAGACTATTACTGAGTATTACTGAAATAACCGGACTTTTTTTCTTTTTTCCTCTGTCTGGCCTTTCAGGGAAGCCACCAAAGGACCACATAAAGTGGATTTAAGYCGGTTTTAAACTGAAATATGACCAGGTAGAAGAGAGAGCTGTCGGTGATCCAAYGCCAGGGGAGGATCAATACCATCATCTGTGTGTTTCTAAATACGTTTCACTCCTCATTACCAGCCCTGATTTATAAAGGGCTGGGGAGGCAATGAACTCCAGGGCAGTGATTCTCCCTCCCACCTTTTGAGATGTTGAWACCTCAGGAATAGAGTGGATTAAACCCAGCCTGGGAATGGTTTGATTTTGGGAGAAGGGCAGAGGGATTGTCTGGGCCTTATTGCATGAGGGCACGACCCTCCTGCTCTGCTTTGAGCTGAATCCATCCAGGAGAACACCAGGAAAACACTTGGTGTGAATTAAACTTGGCCAGAGTTCCACTGTCCTATTTCTTTGGGGTTATGTAGGATCTAAGTCATGTAAAACAAAACAAAACAATGAAACAAACAAAAAAACCCC
>NW_026623408.1:711562-716273 GCF_030028575.1 Malurus melanocephalus | reverse complement strand
AAAAAAAAACCAAAACCAAAAAACAAAACATAAAAACCTGAAAAAAAATAAAAAACCAAACGAAAAAGCCCCCCAAAAAGCCCGAAATGAAACAAACTAAAACAAACCAAAAAAACAAAAAGAAAAGAAACAGCAACAAAAATTTAAAAGAAAAACCCAACCAAAAAACCCCCAAACAAAACAAAACAAACAAAAAACCCTGAAAAAAACAAAACAAACAAACAAAACTAAACAAAAAAAGTCCCAAAATGAAACAAAAAAACCCCAAAAATAAAACAAACAGCAACAAAAATACAAAACCAAAAAAAAACCCCAAACCAAAAAAAGCCAAAACCAAACCAAAACAAAAAAGCTAACAAAAAAACCTGAAAAAAAACAGAAAACAAAAAACCAACCAAAAAAAAAACAAATGAAAGCCCCAAACCAAATCAACCAAACAAAAAGAAAACAATCAGCAACAAAAACACAAAAACAAAACAAAATAAAAATCCCAAACCTCCCAACCTGAAACCTTGAGTCACAATTAAGAATCTCAGAAGGCCTGTTCCAAGAATTATAATGCTGAAAATGGTCTCACTGATTTTGTGGTTCCATTTCTAATATTCTGGTGGGATTCCATAGGCCCTGAGGCCTTTTAAACACCAGCATTATAAGGTGATATTAATGTACACTATCAATGTTTTGTTAATAGAAGTGGAAATAGTGGATTTTAGGTATTTTATTGGTACATCAGGGTACTTGTCATTGCCAGCTGTTTTGAGATGGTGTCTTAGCCACCCAACAAGGCTGGGCCTCAGGGCTGGTCAGGATTTTGYCCAAAAAAAATCAAGTTTATCTGACTTTTTAATGAAATTGGGTGTCATGGATATGGATAGATGTCAAGCAAAAGAGCTTGGGCACAGATTATAAACTGGATTGTTAAAGGGAGTAAGGCACTGTTTGGATCAGCTCTGATCTCAGAATTCTGCCTTTATTGKTCGTTTCTAATGTGTGGTGTCTTATTTTGGGTCTGGTTTGGGTGTTAYCTTCTGTAAAGCTTCCCTGGTGCCAAGAATCCCAGAATGGCTGAGGCTGGAAAAGCCCTCCCAGCCCATGCAGTCCCAGCTGTGCCCRATGCCCACCTTGTCCCCAGCCCAGAGCTCTGAGTGCCACCTCCAGCCCTYCCTTGGGCCCCTCCAGGGATGGGCACTCTCCCCGAGCGTGGCACCCATGGCACTTGGCCAATGCTCTTTGTGACAAGGAWTATCTGTGAGGCAGAGTCTTTCCAAAAGCAGATTTCCATGGGAAATCTCTTGTGAGATCTCCACCTTCCTGTGCAAGTTACACAGAAGGGCTAAAACCCATTCAGTTAGCAAAGTTTGAGAAATTGCAGTAATTGTTTCGTTTTAAGAGGATTAGACCTCTTCAGGTGTGAGGAGGGGGCTCTGTGCTCCCGGGTGATGGTGSAGATGTGTTCCTGCAGCACCAGGGGTGATCAGGAGGGAGCCAAGGGGCACCTATGGCTAATTTTGGGCTAGTCAGCATGAATTCATGGAGCTCAGCCCAGCGTCAGCCTGACCAGTCCTGTTAGTGAGAGCAGATCTGTAATGCATGGTGACACCAGACACGATTAYGGGGCTGTAATGGGGTTTGTGGTGTCAGAAGAGGGGATGATTAAATACCAGATGCCAGGCACAGCCTTCCTGCAGCTCTGGGTTYCTGTGTTTTCATGAAAAATAGATTCTTTAAGAAAGTGAAAGGCAAGGGAAGCTGAGCTGTARTTTTCATGTTGATATTGGAGGAGAGTTGATAATTAGTCCCCATTCCAGCCTGCCCTCTCCACTCCTCTCCCTGCCAAAGGTCCCTCTGTTTAAATCATCCCCTCTCTCATGTTGTGCCTCCTRGGCTCTTGTACTGGTTTATTGTGTCCTTCCTCTCTGATTTCCTCACACAGGTCCTTCTTTCATTCCTTCCCAGTGCTACTCCGCTGATCAGGACCTTTCTCCAGACTTTTTGATCTCACTCTGCAATGTGTAATTAATAATTCCACATTAATGTGACAGTATCGTCTCTGCTTTGCCTCCCTCGTTTCAGGGGTTGCTCCTCTGATCTTTGTTTATTCAGAAGCTCTCAGGAATTCAGAATTCCCATCCTTGCTGTCAAATGGATTTAGCAAGACCAAGTGTTTATTTTGGCTGTCCCTTGCTCTACAAATCCCCCTTGAATTACCCAACACTTTCCTAGATTACAAACTCTTTAAATCTCTGTCAATAACTGCTATTGAAGGCTTGCTTCCTCTGCTCAGGCTCCAGCTCTTGTGCCTTGCAAAAGCCTGTTYGATTCTACTAAAATAGAAGTTCACTCATTCACTTTTCACTCTTCCTTTTCTGTGGCAATTCTCGAAACGAGGTGATTGCACAAAATTAGGGACACAGTCAGGCAAACTCTTGCTTTTGTGAACATTCAGGAAAAGTCAGTGGTGTCTGCACAGARCAATCTCCCCAGGTGGAAGGGAGAGTGACTTTTGTGGGGCCCTTTTTCAAGGGTGTGTGAACAGAGCTCTGACAATTCATCTGGGATGATTGTGGGGCATCAAAAACCCTCAGGAGAACTGAACATGCTGACAGGAATTGTCTCTGATAGAGACAACAGATTTTTTTTTTGTTTTGTTTTGTTTTGATTTGTTTTGTTTTGTTTTGTTTTTGCACCTGAGACACAAGGAATTGTCCAACACTTGTCTTGGAACCCACCAGAGAGGCCAACAGGAAACAATGTCCCAAATTCCCAATGCTTTGCTGATATTTTGGTGGTTGTTGGTGTTGATCCAGGGCAGTCCTGCAACAATTTGTTTTTATTTTTGTAAATAACCCCCATTCTCAGTTCCTCAGCTCCAGGGTCTGCAGTGTGGCAGAGCAGGAAGGGGTCAGTGCAATCTGCACTAAAACATCCTTTAAAGCTGGTTTACCCCATGTCTTGATGGAAACAAAGCAAGGATTCCTGATTTGGTTGGTTTGATAAAGATTCACAGATTTCAGGGGCAGAACAAACCCACRCAAACCATTCAGGAGAAATTATTGCCCTTTATTACAAAACAGGTGAGGAGGAATTGGATGCAGGGTCTGTTCTGTGGGGTTGAAAACATCAACACAAATAAATGTCTTCATTATTTTGTGAAATACAGTGCAAATTACTTTTTCAAAAGCTGTTGTTCCCTTGAATGCCTTCTATGTCCAGACACAACACCTTATATATATTGCACCACGAAAATTTTGGCTGAATTACAAGAGGAAAAGCCTCTGTGTCTTTCACTTTTGTGACCTTGGCTGTTAGAAATGACCTTAAATTTTTATTACCTCTCTTTCTAAAAAAAGAATTAATAATGAAGGATGCTGCAATGCATTTATTTTTGTTTTACAAATACTCAAAAAACCCCAATTTTAGGCTCCCAGGCTATTAGTTGTGGTAAAATTATATAAGGCAGCAGTGAAACTCTAGAACTGGAATTATCTGCTGAGYGGAAGGATCCTCCCAAAAGAGCTGAGGCAGAAGTTTGCAGCTCTGAGGTTGAGTGTTGTAGAACAGAACCACAGTCTGTGTGTGTGTGCAGCATCTAATTCAAACCTGTGACCCAAACCCACCAGCCTGACTTGGCACCAGTTTTGAACAAATCTCAAAGAAAAGAAAGGAAATATACAGGAAAATATAATAAGAATAATATAAGAGGAAAACGTTGGAAATATATTAATATATAAAGATGTCATGTGTTCTTATTTTTGACCTGCTGTGAAAACCTTGCTTTGAAGGGGTTAAAAATCTTTATTTGTTTTTGCAGAACACCAATGTGGGAGTCAGGCAGAAAAAGGACTGTGCTCCTACTCCAGCTTTKTGTATTCCAGCACAAGGTGGATTTTCATTTCAAATGTGGGAATTGTGTCAGGAGATGGAACTTCCTGACCCCCTCTCTGTGTATTTATTGCCTCCCTGAGTCATTACTGGCTGTAATGAGTGCTTTAAATTGCCAAAATCCAGCATGGTGGCTCTGGCCGTGTGTCCCTGCTAATTGTCACTCACCCAAACTCTTCAGGGCTGGCAGCAGCATCCCCAAGCCTAAAGGCCTGATGGAACGAGCAAACAAAGATTYCCATCAGCTCACGCCTCCTGTTTTGCTGCCTAATTATCATTCATTTAGCCTGCCATAAAAGCCATTCTTTACCTGCTTTCTGATTGCTTTATGGCTGCTTTTACAGCCTTGGGGGGAGCAAATTGAAATAGATGWTCTGCATGTGCTGTGTCCCTAAAATAACTGATCCAGTCAACAATCTGTGCTTTATTACCCAAATGATGGAGCAGCCCCCGCGTTATAAACGGAAAATGGTGACACCAGAGAGCTCARCTCTGTTTGGTGAAGCCAGCTAAATCCTTCCAGCTCGGTTTTGGCAGGTTCCCCTGCAGCTGGAGACATCCAGCCTCCTCCAAACTGCTGGGAAATAAGGACTTGTTCCTGGCTGCTGTGAATATRAATGCATAAATAGGTGCATGAAAAAATGCAAATGTAAAAAATATTAATAACTATGAGGAATGGTCTGGTTTTGGACTGATTTTTTTCTTGTCTGGGCATTTTTTTGGTTGGTTGGGGTTTTTTGTTTGTTTATTTTTTGTTTTGGGGTTGGTTTTTTTTGTATGTTTTATTTGTTTGTTTGGGGTTTGGGAGATTTTTTGGGAGTTTTTTTGT
>NW_026623408.1:699042-711422 GCF_030028575.1 Malurus melanocephalus | reverse complement strand
TTTTGTACTGCAGCTGGTTTGTTTTCCCACAGACAGGTTTGGGAGAGCTGGGGCTGAGGCTCTGGGTTGCTCTTTGCTCTGTGAGCCCAGTCTGCACTGAGCCCTGCACTGATTTTTGGTGCTTTGTCAGTCAAAGACATGCTCCAATTTATATTAAATAATAAAAGCTTGAGAACTGAGGGAATTGTTGCATATGCAATTTAACATATAGTGTTGGGTTTATATTTTTTTTTAGTTTTGTCATATAATACAGGTTATTTTAAAGACATCTCAAATCTGTCTTTAAAATTGACCATTATTAGTTAATTTTAAATTACTATTTCTCAGAAAGTATGGGATAAGTTGTTGATTTGAAAAATCCACACAGAATAAGCAGAAAGTAAAAAATGTGTGTGCTGAGGGTCTGTGTGACAGCTGTGTAGGTTTTCTTGGAGCCA
The DNA here is from genome assembly GCF_030028575.1 of Malurus melanocephalus. Taxonomy (NCBI): domain Eukaryota; kingdom Metazoa; phylum Chordata; class Aves; order Passeriformes; family Maluridae; genus Malurus; species Malurus melanocephalus. The sequence goes on along the minus strand of NW_026623408.1, from coordinate 710,985 downwards.
CACCCTGGCTGCAGAATTGAGAAATTTTTCATTTTTATCCCCAAAGCCCTGCAGAATCAGCCTCTAAACTACCCTGGCACGTGGCTCCACAGCTGTGACAGGCTGGGAAGGGCTCTGGGAGCTCTCCCTCCATCCCTTCTCCCTCCTTCTCTCTTTCCTGCCYCAAAATCCATCCTCCCCACTGCTGTAGCAGAATGACCAGAACTCCTTGAGCACACGATGCTGTCAATACCTCATTTTCCCTCCCTCTTTACCATACCTTGTCCCTTCCTTTGCCCACTGGGTGTGAATTCCACAAAAAAAGCTATTCCTTGCAAAACAAACATCCAGGGCTTACCTGGGAATGTGAGGAAGGCATGTGGGGAGACTCATGGTGTCCCACAAATGTTTTTTTATAAATTATCCTGAATCCTTTTGTGCTCCTAGACCCATATTTTAGTTTATTTTCCATTCATTAGAGACCACAAAGGATCTATGGATAACATTGATGTTGGCCCTCACATTTAAAGCCTGCTTTCCCAAATCACTCTCTACTGATTCCTCCAATCAATCTCTAATTAGTCATGACAAATTTAATAACGACCCTAAGTGTGTACTGAACTGTGTACAGTTTGCAATGAGCTATGAAAATAATGYTTCTTCATAAGGTGTTAAAACCAAAAATATTCTCCTTGTTTCCTGAATCTGGGTTGATCCTGATCCCACAYTCTGTTTCTGAGAGTGCCTGGTGGGCTAGGCAAGAGGTTGCAGCGTCTYTGCTGATTTTGCTTGCATAGATGAAATTATTTTAAGACTTTGTACAGCACAGCCCCACAAACACAAGGTAGTCTGAAGCATCTTTTAGCTCTTTATATAGCTGCTGACACTATTATTTCTTGACATCTTCCTGTTCTAGTGGCATTTTGCCATCTGCTTCTAAGATGTCATTATAATGCAAAGTAAAAATTTTAGTGTATTCTTCTAAAGCCTTTTCTTCCCTAGCAGTGCTATTCTAATTCCGTACAGTCCCTGTTGATGTATTCCTATTTATCTTGCCTGATAGCTGGTTTATTTTCCTATTATCTTCTGCTATTCAGCTTGCATAGAAGGCATCAAGATGCCTCCCCAATTTAAATACTTGCCTTTTCTTCATTAACAGCAACGCCTCGTCTGCTACCCAGACCCGCTGCTCTCCCTTTATATTTCAGTTGTATAATTTGGTGAAGGCTGCAAAAKCAGGGGATCTATTTCCAACCTACTTTGGATAATTTTCCCTGGGATTGATCGTGTATAGAAGAAGGAATGCKTGCAGGGTGTCTTCTGGAAAATAATTGATGTGGAGAGTTCAGTGTGTTCGGTGATGAACCCACCAAAATAACCACGCTGGTCTGTGCTACAGGCTCGGGCTGCTTTGAATCTCAGTTGGCATAAAGCTKAATTTCAGCTTTTAATTTTATAGTTTGAGCAGCTCTGTGTCTTTTTCCAGCACACCCTGACACTTGGGGAAAAGGCTTTGCAATTTTAGCACTAGGGATAAGGAGTACTCCTGTTACAAATGTGTGCAATCCATGGGTGGGCCTCGTGCTGATGATTGTTTTCCATGAAAAAAAACACAATTTGTTAATTTTATAACTAGTACTAGTATGTAATTTTTTTTTTTAGAAAAACAAACAAATAAATGGAATAATTTAACACCACACAGTTTGCATTTTTCCCACCAAGGCACATTTTTATTGGTATAATGTACAAGTGTTGTTTCACTTCCACACCAAATCAATGACTGAATGTTTTAAAATTTCAAGTTTTAATCTTATTTTCCTTCTGTAACCGACCCAAAGTGATGCATAGTTTCAGCCTTGCTCAGATTGCCCATGTGCCATTGTATGATTTTTAATCTGATGTCCCATTTATCAAAATTTGCCAGAGCAGACAAGCATTTCCACKCTCTCGCTGGGAGAGGAAAGTGTCCTGGTGTAGAACACGGGCTGTGATGGCACAAAGCTGATGGATGTGGGAGATCAGAGCCATCTCCTGAGTGAAATGCCATCTTCTCCAAGCTGGAGGCAGCAGAATGGAGGGAAAGCGAATCCATCTGGGACAATTATCCTCACCACCAATGACATCTGCCTTGGCATTTTGCGGTCTCCGCCTTATGAAATGCTTTGCTGTCTCACGCACAGGTTCATTAGTACAAATTAGGTTCTGCTCACATTACAGTGGGTAATCAATTATATTGGATGTGAAATGCCGTCCCATCAATCTGAATTACCCTTTCCTCGGAGCCCAGAGCTGCATTTGGGCAGCTGCAGACGCTCAGGACGGGGACAGAGCCGACAGCGCTGGCTCCAGAGGGACCTGAGCSTTGTCACCTCTGTCACTGTGCCAGGGTTACACCAGGGCACAATCAGCTGTGCCAGGGCAGCCTGGAGCTCCTGAGAGCTGGGGCTCATCCCTGGACAGCCTCACGAGGGATCCACTGGGAATCTCTCTTACATTCTGGGTTCTGCTGGCCAAGGACAAGGCAGCGCTGTGGCTTCTGAGCCAGCCCGGGTCACCCGTGGGCACTCTCAGSCTTTGGTAACTGATATTGGCACTATTGAGCTCAATGCCATCTCACAGCAGCTGGGATCGAACGTTGGCACWTAAATTTGAGTGAATATTTAAAGTATTTTTTGTGTTGGCTCCTCCTGTGATGTGCAGCTCAATGTGATCTGATAAACAGCTGGTATCAAATGGTGGCACGTAAATTTGGGTTAATATTTTAAAGGTATTTAATATTTTTTTGTGTCAGTTCCTTCTGTGATGTGCAGTATTTGCTGAGATGAACAGAGTCAGGTTGAATTCCTCATGCCATGCAGTGCTGCAATTGAACTGGGTAGTTTTAATTTACCATAATTCAAGTTTCTGCTAAAAATGGTATAAATTGAATTGAATAAATTGGTATAAATGGTATAAAATGGAATAAATGGTAAAAATTGAATTGAATAAAATGACAACCTCATCTCTGAGCCAGGAAACCAAGAAACAAATGCATATTAAGAGTTGAGGTGTCCTTTTATCACAAAGGAAGAGTGTGAAACAAATCTATCCAGAAGCATTTGTCTCCTGAACCCCACTGAATTTCTGCTTTTGCACAAAGATGATTGGGAATTCTCACTTTTGTGGGTTTCAATGTTCTATTTAAATGTTCTTTACYTGCTCATAATTACTTTTAATTTCCTGTGGCTAATAAATGCTTCTCCAGAAAACCATTTCTAATTAAAACCCCAGCATTAACTCCATGATCAGGATCTATATAAATGGTGCCGCACTTGTAAATATTTCAAAGCTTCTGTACATTTTCTTCTCCAGGTTTGTACTTGAGTTGCACCTGAAATAAAGGGTGTAATTACCTGTGGTGCAGTTCTGGTGAAACAACGCTTAGGAGAATTTGGTCTCAATACTCAACATTTTTTAAATTCACCCCACAAGCCCTGGCTGTGATCACCAGCAGTTTATGACAATGCAGAAAAWATCAACTTCCAGGTTATTTTTGCTTCAGCCTTTGAACTTTGAGTCCCTGAACTCTCTGAGGTCTGTTGTTGCCATTTGAGAAACAGCTCCTCTGTTCCAGCATTAGTTCTRTCTCCTGCTGATCCCAAAGTTCTGAGCCAAGTCTTTTTCTGTTTTTCTGTTTCTGATTGATTGTAATTCTCTGCTCCCTTGCTTACCCACTTCTGTTAGAAACAGACCCAAGCTGGAGTGGAGAGATGSTACAGAAGTGATCGCCAGCCTCGAGCTCATCAGCACTTGAGCTAAATGCTTTATTGATCTTATCTGAATATTGATCCTCTCTGAATATCTTCCTTCTTGCCTATCTGAATAGGCTGGGAAGAGCCAGGCAGTGAGGATCATAAGGATGGGTTTGTCCTAATGAATGTGCACCCATTTGTCATTAATGAGCTGGTGTCACAAATGCAGCACCTTTGTGCTCAGCACAGATCGTTATTGTGGGTGCAGCTCTGGGGGCTCACAAGGACGGACCTGGAGGGGCTGGAGCATGTCCAGGGCAGGGAACGGAGCTGGGGAAGGGTCTGGAGCCCCAGGAGCAGCTGAGGGAGCTGGGAAAGGGGCTGAGCCTGGAGCAAAGGAGGCTCCGGGGGGACCTTGTGGCTCTGCACAACTCCCTGACAGGAGGGGACAGCCGGGGGGGTCGGGCTGTGCTCCAGGGAACAGGGACAGGAGGAGAGGGAACGGCCTCAGGCTGGGCCAGGGCAGGGCCAGGGGGGACAGCAGCAGCAATTTCCCCATGGAAAGGGTGCTCAGGCCTTGGCAGGGGCTGCCCAGGGAGGTTTGCAGTGCCCATCCCTGGAGGGGCCCAAGGAAGGGCTGGAGGTGGCACTCAGAGCTCTGGGCTGGGGACAAGGTGGGCATCGGGCACAGCTGGGACTGCATGGGCTGGGAGGGCTTTTCCAACTTCAGCCATTCTGTGAATCTACATTTCACTTCTTATTTTATCTCTCCACAGAATATTTTGAGGGACAAAAAGTAGTGAAGTTTTGCTATAAGTGAAAAATCTTCACAACTTTTTTTTTTTTTTACATTGTGTAGAATCTACCTCAGCCATTCCTTAGAATTCTCCTGTCAATCCTTCTTTTTTTTTTTTTCTTCCCAGATCCTCAAACAAACTTTGACATTAGGAGGCAGATATCAATCTCTCTTTTGGATAACACTTTAGCAGGAAKCACAGGTGGCTTCCATGTCAGGAGGCRTCGGTAGAAATGAATTCAGRAAAACAACCTCACATTCTCAATATAAATATTTCCTAAAAACACCAACTTCTTTTCCTGGAAGATTACAAATACAATTTCACAGCTGGTCCATCACTGAAAGTACAAGTAAGGTGCTATTTCAGTGTTGCTGGTGTTGTGTTGTCAGTAAATCAAGGGCTCAGATCATCAGTGTTTTTTTTCTATTTTGTAGGCAAAGGATTTCAAAATAACCCTTCCATTTCCTCCCTTTGTTTGCCTAGAAATAAATTCTCTATGATGGTTACTTAGATTTTTTTTTTTGTTGTTGTTGTTTCTTTGTTTCATCTTCAGTCAGGTTTTCTKTGTCAGATGCTATCAAGCCAAACCAGGTGTGAACGCAAAAGGGCAAATGTATTTGTGGAAATGGTTAAGGCTGGAACACAGCAGTAATGAGATATTGAACATTTCTCCTCTAATGTGCTGAATCCAGACCAGGGTGGCAACAATCAAAAGTCCTTGAAAGGAAATAAAAAGTAGCAGTGAGTATGCTGGAGTAGCTTAAAGTATTTATTTTCTAAGAACTGTCCCTTTAATAAATAAAATAAAGCACAGTAGCTCTAGAAAACTGGAGTTACAAGTTTAGAAACAACTCTTACCTTGAAGACTTAATCCCTCTCATTTAAAATAAATATTTCAGGGTTTCTAAGTCTCTTCTGTGAATCTTATTTACATTTTTATTAAATGAACTATATTTACATAGCTGTTTCCATAATGTTTCTATAATGTTTCCTCTCATGCCTTTTTACAAGCTGACAGTTTATAGGTCACAAGAACCTTGAATTGCTGAACTTACTTTTGAATKTGATGGTCATAGGCATGAAAAAACCTCAGCAAACTATTTTTCTGCATCATGTGATGTGGGATTTTGAAAGGCAGCCTGGTCTTACAGGCTCTGTTTGGAAGGGTTTTGTCCTTGGAAGGGAAATGTGGGCGGTTTTGRGGAGTGGGACAGGAAATCCTGGGATTCCAACAGCTGTAGTGATTAAAGTGGGTACTTCTGCAAGGCTYTGCTGGATTGTGCCAGCTCCTCTCTTTCCAGGTAGGAATCTCTAATCCTGGTTTCAGGATTTTTCAGGCAGAAATTCAGTGGAATTAGTCCTTGCTCGTCTACGTGCAACAAAACAGARCTTTGGTTGCCACTTAAGAAATGGAGTGGGGGGGAGGAAGGAAAGAGGAGTGTTCATGCTACATTAAATATTTTCATTATGCATCAGATGTTCAGAAATTTCTAGGAGGCCTGAAGCATCTCTGGCACGGCTGTTTGGAAAACAAACACAAAACCCTGTGGTGCATGGCAAGCAGTGTGGCTTGCTTTCATACTTAGAACTGTATTTTGAATTGTATATCAGAGGCAAAATAAATTTATCGGGGCTTTGGCACCGACTGATGCTCACAGGACAACTGAGATTTAGCAAACATTACTTTTATTGTCAGTGAGAAGTGTTTCCTCTTAATTGAATGGTGTGAGCAATGCCAGGATTGGACAATACGGATATGGGATTTTCCTCCTTCTTAATCTGTTGTTCAGCAGAATCCTGGTGGGGTTTGGGGTGGGTTTTTCAGTGAGCTGGTTCCCTCTCCAGTTTGGGGGGATAAATTAGGATTTCTGTGTGCTGGCTGAGCTACAAAGGAACTGTGGGTGCCATGAGGAGGGGYTGTCTCTGAGACCCAGCACAAAGTCTGGGCAGTGCTGAGCCCTCTCCTCCCGTTTCCTTGGCTAATCTGGGGTGTTCCAGCAATCCAAGAGGATCATGTTTGCCTTTCATTCTTACCTCATGTGCCTGCCAGAGCTGAGCCTCTCCAAGGCCTGCTCTGTGTTCACTGGGCTCCCAGAGGCTCCTGGTGAAAAGCTGCAAGGTATTATATATATATATATATATATATATATATATATGTGTGTGTGTGTATATATATATATATATATTTATTTTTATACATTTTTATATATTTTTATATTCATATATATATAAAATTTATATTTTTATTTATTTATTATTATTTATATATATATCTTATATAAAGTATTTTTATATAGATGTATATAAGGTATTATTTATATATAATATATATATAAATACACACCAATCTGTGCACTTTCATTGCTGCCTCAATTCTGCAGCAGTCAGTTCTCRCTCAAGGGTTTGCTCATCAGAAGTTCCCTCAGCTGGGCTGTTCCAATGCTGCAGGATCAACCCAAATATCACACTGACGTGTCTGATGTCATGGAATTGAGATTTTAGCAAAGCAGTTGCATTGCAGTGTGCACTTGGAGTTGGGTCACTGCCTTYCCATGCAGATGTGCAAGGGGAAGAGCACAAGGGGAATCCTAGGGGAGGCACCTGGAGGGGGTGCAAAGAGACAGAGTTCTAATATCAGAATTTTTACCACATCATAGATAAAAGTACTTAAATCTTTCTATAAGTTAAATAGTTACATTTAGTTAGTTTTTTGGTTAATTTAATAGTTAAATTTAATAGTAAAATTTAATAGTTAAATTTAATAGTAAAATTTAATAGTTAAATTTAATAGTAAAATTTAATAGTTAAATTTAATAGTAAAATTTAATAGTTAAATTTAAAAAGTAGTTAAATGTTTCAACATCAGTGATCAGTGGTTACTATTTTTCAGGTGCTTGCTAAACCAGCTAAACCTTTTTGGTGTCCCTTTGTAAAGCAGATGAACACCCTGAGTCCCCTGCTCAGCCCGTGGCAGCACACTGGGGTTTGACCCAACAGTGGCTCCTCCCAAGGTTCTGGAGCTTTGGAAGCCAATCCTTTCCCAGCCCTGCCCAGTGAATTAAGGCARCAGGAAGACAAATGTTATTGATGCTCAAACAGAGTCTCCTTGAAGCGCTCAACACATGCAAATCCCATAAAGAACAATGCTGGATTCCTGCTGCTGTCACCGATCCCCGAGCCTCTGTAATGAATGTTGTTGTCACATTCCGTGGCCTAAATGACTAATGATGGAAGTGTGTTCTTATTCATGCAAGCAGCTGCTGAGAAGTGTGTTGTCCTAAAATATACCTTSCTGTCGGTGGGGCTGACAGCCATGAAATGATGGCATCAAGTTCAGTGTTGCTCACAGTGAAAACTGTCACGGTTTTTAGAGGAGTTTGTCAGGGAAGGAGCCWCAGCTCTGATGCAGTGTGGACAGCACACCCTTGAAACGGTCTGTGCTGGATTAAGTGCTGCACCCTGGTGCACTTTGACTTTCCTTTTCATTTCCCCCACTCCCTGATGATTTATTTTAGCTCCTTGGCCATTAGAGGGCAATTCAGAAGTGAATAAGAAAAAAGAAATCAGTAAGCCCAGATGTTACAGTGATCTATTTACTGTCTTCCCTCTGGAACAAGCCYAAAGGCTAGAAAGATTCTCTTTTTATTAATTTTTCTTTTAAATAAAATTGAAGTGTGAAAACTTCGGGGCACCTTTGTCAAGCTTGTCATCTTCTGCACTTTGACCCTGCAATTTTCTCTGTCTCCTTTGCATGAAGAGGCCTTGGTAACATAAATTTTTTCCCTGAGTACAGAACCTCAAAGGAAGTGTGTGAACAGTGAGTATGGCTTGACTGCAGGACTGAGCTCCAGAAATAAAATGCCATCTCTTCCTGAGCCTTTATCCAGGCAGCCCCTGGTGTCACCTGCACAACACATTTGTTTTAGAATTGATTTCTCAAAATATCTCCTGGCTCCTCCTCGTGCTGATGCWCTGTTTTGTCAAATCCATTCAGACTGAGGTTTGCAATGCTATTTAGAAGCCACAGTTTGGGGGAAATATTGACATTATGCTGAGAACTGCAAACACAGCTGATGAGGTGGGCTCTGCCCCCGTGAGCCTCCAGCCAGAGCTGACGTAGGTTTAATGAGCAAGCACCTAATTAGGGTGGCAGAGGTTATTTTAGATGTGTTCAGCGTGTTACAAACACAGAATTCAGTGATGAGAAGGAAAGAAAAGAGTTCAACAATTTAATCACGGTTTATTGGTAGCACATTAAATCAGCAGTCAGTAAGAGGCACCAGTGGTCACCAGCAAACACCAGCTGATATCTCATTTAGGAGAAAGCTTTGCACAGCTCTAAATTGCTGCCTCAGGATGGATCTTTGAGCAAAGAAATGGCCAAGGGATGGTTTTTCTTGCATTTAAACAGCAGAGAGTAGGCGAGTAGAGAGGAATTTTGAAAGTAATTTTTTCTGTGCTGGGAAGKTTCCTTTGGGTAACGTGGAGCTCTCTGGTGGTGAGGAGGAACCAGGAGAGGGCTGGAGAACTGGAATATTGTGAAAATGCAGAGCACCAGGGGCTCCCCTGGGAGCAGCAGCCCTGCAAAGGTGTTCATTTTTAGGAATATCAGCTCTGTGCCTCRGCTGGGTTAACCTGCTGGAAAAGGGCACAGAATAACACCAAGAGAGCCAACAGAGCAAACTGCATTCCACCCACCASGCTCAGAGAATGTCAGAGCAGTGGGCTGGGCTCTGGATTTGTGCTGCTTGCTGAAAATGATAGAACTGAAACCTTCCTCTGCTCGCCTCCAGCTTGGCCCTGTGTCTATAGCTAATAAATAACACAATCATTTAATATGTAATTGATTATTAAATCAATATCTGGCTATTTATACAGTTAAAAAGTCAGAGACATGGAGCTGTATTTATTTAGCTTCAGAGAGGAAATTGGATTACTCAATTAATTGGATTACTTAACAAATATCGATTAGCATTTTTTAGCAATTAACATTATAGACATGTAACACAGCACTATCTTTTAAAATTTTAATTAACTGTTTAAACAATGCTTGGAAAGTTAAAGTTGTTGAGATTATAATTACATTATTGCCTGTGCAGTTTGGAGTTAATTATACTGCATTTCTATAGACTTGATAAACTGCAAAATGTATCCCCTTAACAATCAATCGGTATTAAATTACTTTCAATTACTTTTTATTAAAACCAAATTAGAGGCTCACTTCCTGCACAGTGAAAGCAGCACAAAATCTCAGGGCTCAGCCATGATTTCTGCCACACCTGCTGCTTCCCACATGTCCAGCTGCTCGGCTGGTRGCCACACTTTTAAAATAAAAATAAAACTGAAACACACAAAGCAACTCCAAGCTCAGATCTTCAAAAAATTCCATGTCTGATCCCGCTTCCGTGGAAATTTGTACAATTTTTGTTGGTTTGTGTGCCTGGGAGAAGGTCTGGGATCCTTTGGTGTCATGTTTTATAGGCCCAGTAATTGCCCCAGCTTTCTGTAATTGTGGACATTTGCCTGGTCCCCAAAGGGGTTTTTGTGGTGTGTGGTGGTACAGTATGGTGGCTGATGAGAATATCCACTTGTTTACTCAACAGGAGTCAAAATTAATCTTGTAGGCTCAGGGCTTTAAAGAAGCTTTCTTTCAGCTAGTGATTCCCAGATTAGTTAGGGTTTAGATACTTAAAAGCTCTAATATTTGATAATAAAATACCTTTAATCTGGTATCAGAAAATATAATACACTGCTTCCTGTGGCATCCTTGTGCAATTTATGGTCCTCTTTGTTTAGCATGCAGTTTTTATATTTTTTAATTCTGCTTTCCATCTCAGCCTTTTAAATTCTGTTTCCTCTTCAGTGTCAGATGTGCTTCATCAGTTGTTGGGTTTTATAAAGCTGTGCACTGGGTTTAAGCAGACTTGTGGTAGCAGCACAGGAATAACCCCCCACATAAGTCACTAATGTAAACTAACCCTGCAAACCAAGTGATGATTAACACACTGGGATGGCTCCTGGAGACCATGGGATAACATGAAGCAAGGCAGTGTTATTCTATAATCTTCAAACCATGAGTTCCTCATGTTTCCCCCCCAAAATTTAAATGTTAGCTCATGGAATAACAAAGTTTTGTTTAGTTCAAATACCAACAGGAGTCTTGACCCCTAAAACTATGGGATCTGATACAAAACAAGAGTGGGCTTCAGCGAGGATATTTTATCAGGAGCTGGTGTTATCAGCTGGTGTGCAGCCTGTGGGGAGGATGGCAGCATTTCCACTGCCAGCCAGGTCAACGAGAGCAGAGGTGGGAAGGGACACGGGGGAGGATGGCTGGGGACTCCTACAGCCCCATCCCAGCTTTGGTGGGGGATGTTTGTGGGGGTCTGAGCCACCCCTGGCAGGGAGAAGGAGCTGCTGCAATTCGGTGCTGGGGGCTGTGGGGTTGTGTGGCTGCTCCCACATTGTCACTGTTGGGGTGGCTGTGACACAGCACGAGGTCAGTACCTCACAAAGGTCAAAAAACCCTTTATTGAAAGCATCAGTCTCATTTATACACTTTGGAATACACTTGTGTTACACATTCATTGGCTACTGAACTACTGCAATAGATCCATTTGTCACCCATGGCCCATGCACTCACACAAACACCGGGTGCAGCTTTGTTGCTGTTTTCTCCGTCTGTTGTTTTAGATTTCTCGCTTCTGTTGGTGCAACATTCTCACAGGTGGGAATTTGTTATTTTTCTGCTCACAGGCTTTTCTCATGAATAGAGGCTGACCATACCCAGAATCCTTCTCTGGTTGGCCAAAGTGACAGGAGAGAGCAGGAGTTTCACAAGGCCCCTGTTTTATGAGGTTTTACTGACCCACAACATGACCTGGTTGTGACAGCCTCAGGAGGAGGAGCTGCCCCAGGCTGGCAGGAGAAACACCAGCTCCTGCTCTGGTGGGTGCTGGGGAGGGCTCAGAACGAAGGAAAAGAATAACCATTCAATATTGGARCCATTCAAAATGGAACCAGACTGACAAGGATCTGTTTAAGTTTCTGAATGATGTTTCTTCCAACTGATGTGCACCAAAGTCCTGAGCAACCATTGATTTGATGAAAATTTATTGTGAAAGGGGTTTTAGGGGTGGTCACACACACAAGATGGAAAGAGATGCCTGGTGAGGATTTATTTTGGGTTCATGAGAATTGGGCAGGCACCTGTCTGGGTGAAATCAATGGGGTTCAATTCCAGCCTCCTTTGAACACTCCCTWACAGCCCCAAGCATCTCCTCCATCCTTTGGATCTAAAGTACCTCTGAAAAAATAAACACAGTCAGTGAATTTAAACCCCAAACCATCAGGGTGTTGTTCTTCTGCCCCTCCATGACCTGGTTCCGAGAGAGAACAAGCCCTGCAAAGGGTGAGAATTTTGTCTGGGCAGTTGG
>NW_026623408.1:694014-698636 GCF_030028575.1 Malurus melanocephalus | reverse complement strand
CTGTTTATACTGAAGAACATCTATCCAGAGGCATTGTGGATGTGTCTGGATGTTTCAGGATTCCACTGCCTTCAACCCCAGCCAAAAAGGAAGTTCCTGTTTTCATGCAGTTTATAGTCCAAGTAACTTTTGCTACAGTTCTCCTTTGATATTTGCCTTGCTGCAATAAGCAAGTTGTAATCTCTATTTTACCTGAGTTTTGTGGCAATTACTTCCCTCACAATGTTTTCATTATTTCACAAGGATGTGAAATGCAATTTGCTGCTATTTCTTTGCTGTTGCTTATTCTATTACATGGTTTATAATGTGAACTGTTTGATTGCAGCATTTCAAGGCTGCTGTTCTTTGTTTTGGAAGGGACTGTGCTGCATCTGACTGAGGCCATGCAGATTTAAAAACTCAAACCTGGTGACTCTGCAAAGATAACTTTGGCCTGCAAGCTGTCTTCGAGAAGTATTAATAATGACAAAATTACACTGTGTGAGACAGTAAACTGAAATGTCCCTGTGGACACATTTCACTGCAGTCATTAAGGAAAAAATGACTGTACTCTTTATTTAGAATAATGAGAGCTGATCCTGCCTGTCGTTGGAGTATGCTACAATCAAATGTTAATAAGAAGCAGCTTGAGAATACCACACTAATGCGAGGCTTTTTTTAATCAAATTTTTGCAATTGATTGCCTGTGGCAAAAGAACCAAAATCTTTAATATGATATAATGATTTTTATACTATCTCTGGGGAGAAATGTTAGTTCTGCTGACTTCTTAACCTCTTTTTGGATGCAAACCACATCATATGTTTTGTTCCAGTCATTAGAAGATTGGGTTTTGAGCAGATAGAGCCACATGAAAAGTTTGTATGTACATTCCGTGGTATTTTTTAAGCTGAAACCCTTGAGTAACTGCATTCCACCTCTCAAAATGTGACTACARTGATTGGTACTAATCTGAAATCTAAGATGCAGTGAAAGGAAGATTCTTTTCAGGTGTCTCTGAACTATCTATATTGATTCGGTGTTTTCATGCAGCGCTATCCGACACACAGCAAATTATTCTCTATCAGTTAGAATACAAACCCCAAATACCACTTAGGAACAGATTAATACAGAAAATTAGTTTGAGGAAGAAGATGCTCATAAGTTTCTCAGTTTACCTTCAGTTGCAAGCTCCAAGAGTTCTCAGCAGCTTGTTTCTGTGCAGACAGAATATTCYCGGTAGTGTTGATCTCACCTAAGTGTGTGTATGGGAGCAAAGATAGAGAATCCTCTCCTGCCACGTTTGTGCTTGCGAGGAAATATGGGTGTGAAATGAATTTTGTCTTTTTCACCAGGAGGAACACAAAGCAGAATGGAGAGGAAGATAAAACTCATTTCAATATGTACAGAGAGAGCATTTCTTATTTCTGCTGATGGCTGCCACATCTTTTCAGCAGGAACAGCTGGTATCTAAATGGCTTCCTCAGCTCAAACAATGTCTATCTCACTTTAAAATTTCAGCAGGAAGCTGCTGGCTTCATCATTCAGTCATGTCACATATTTATAGTGTTGTCTTTGTGTGGAATGTTTGAGACACAGAAATGAGAGAAAATTGACGCTGTGTGTTTCTTGGCGCCAGCGAACGCCAAGTTATGGTTTGTCATAAAAACCTGTAATCTGCTGYGAGGGGGAGGGACCCAGCCCTCAGCAATGGGGTGAAACTTTGGGAAACAGAGCAATTAAAAAGTGTCCCAGGAGAGATGGGCCCTGCTCAGCCCCAAGTGTGAGCACAGCAATCCTCTGCAGTCCTGGGGCTCCTTCCTGGGTYGAGAACCTGCAGCCTGTGGCAGCCTAGGTGAGGGTGTGTGCTCCTCAGGAATCAGAAATACTCATTTTRCTGGCAAATTGTGTCTTCTTGCAAATTTCAATACGAAAATCAAACATGGAAAATGGAMACCTATTGAGTTCCAGGGAAAGGATTAAAAAATGTATACAAGAKGAAGGATAAATCAAAAAAAGTGTCMRTTTTACCGACCATATGATTACATCTGTGTTTCTTTCATCTCCATTTTTCCTTGCTGTAGAGTTTATAAGAGAGAAGTCAATAATACTGTTTAATGAGAGCCAGTCCTGTGCTTTTGCAATTGCGAACAATGAACTAATCTATTCATCCAAGCTGTGAAAAACTGCACTTTACAAAAATGGTATTTAGTTTTCTCCACCCAAGCTTTGTATTCTGCTCACCACTACATTTGTTACGCTCATCCCATGAGTTGTTTGGAAGCACCAAGTTCCAAAAGCTCTTCATGTAAATGAATATTTAGGGGAAATGCTGTTCTCCTCCATCCCTGTGGGGTGGGGTCACAGGGACACTGCTCTGCACCCAGAAGTGACTCCATTTCATAACTGTGTGTGAAAAGCAAGAATTACAGTGAGATCCTGTAAAAGCCCTCCTGGGAAGGGACAGRTCAGCCAGGCTGGTGACACTCATGTCTGCTGCCTTGATGGGCGGAGTGGCACTGAGGAATGACCTGTGTGTCCATAGAATATTATATAAATAATACAATGCAATGTAATATAATGTAATGTAATATAATATTCACACAAACCAAACCCAACAAGCCTTTCATGGCTTGGGAGGATGACAGGAATTAAGGTGGTTTCCTGCTCTGACACAAATATTGAGGTTTCCTCACAAGTCAGGCAGGTGCTGTTTGCTGCAGATGGAAAATTTTCTGCCAGAGCTCCTTCCTGGTTCAGGAATGTTGCATTGTGCAACCCCTGCTTTTGTTCCATGGGTCTGTTTTACCAAAATTTATTTATTAAAAGAGCAGATGCCAGCCCTTGAGCTGTGTGGATGCAAATCCCATCAGCTGGGAGAGGTGACAACAGTCCTGGATGAATTTCCTCCTGCCCACACATGGGCTGAGCTTGTGAGCCCCACTCTCCCTTTCCCAGTTGATCTTGACCTTTCTATGGTGTAATTTCTTCTCTCCAGAATTGCTTAAAGGAATAGTCCAAGAGACTTTAATGTCCTGGATACCCTGGGACAGATTCCTCAGAAGCAATCTTAAGTTTTGGATTCTGTTTAAACTTTTATCTGTATTTTAAGTCAAAGTCGGTATGGGAACAAGGCATAAACACCAAGAGTTAACAAGTATGGTTTAGGCCTACTCCCTAATTTTCCTCCTTTTCTAAATGGCAGCTACTTGTACAAGATAAAAACTACAGTGCCTGCCTGGGTGAGCAGGGGGAAAACAAAACCTTCCTTGTACTCCAGTTTTCCTGGGTTTTCCAGCACTGAAGCTCCAGGGCTGTGTTTATGAGGAAAGGGAGAGCTGGCCGAGCATCTCAGGCAGGAGGCAGCTCCTCGGGGCTGCTTKAGGCTCTTGTTATTTTTTAATACCCTCGGTGGGTTGAGGATGTGGCTTCAGCCACAAGTCAGGGATTCTGTGCCTGTGAGGAGGTAACTCGCTGTAATTACTGCATTTTTGTGGTTTCATTGTGAACAGGCATGGCCATGGCTGGGGAGAGGACAGGAGCTTGTTTTCATTTCAGAGTTCTTTGATGAGCTCGCAGGGGTGGTTACAGCAGCTCGAGGGAGAGGTGACTGCTGGGGATCAGKAAAACCTTACAAAACAAGRGCATTGTTACCCCTGTAAAACYCCTGCTCTCTCCTGTCACTTTGGCCAACCAGAGGAGGATTCTGGGAATGGCTCAGCTGAACTGGAGGTGAAAAACAAGTTCCATAACCCKGGAAAACAAGGGATAGAGSCAGTGAGAGCTCACACTGTGGTGTGTGGGGGTTGGTTCTGACACTTTGCTGTGCTTCACAACGATGTAAACCCATAACAAACTAATGGTGTAAAACCCTGGATTTTTTTGCAATAAATGTCTTTGCMCACCAATGTGGAGTCCRTGCCTCAATCACTGCCGGAATGCCACCCAGGAGGGATGGACAGAGCTCTGCCATCCCAAAGGTTTTGCTGGCATCTGATGGTGCAGAAGCTCCTTTTTGGTTCCAGAGAGGAGTGAGCACGGAGGAAGGGCCCTTTGGAGCCCCAGGAACAGGGAACATGGGCAGAATCAGCACCAGACCCGTGGGCCAAGGTGGCACCTCACAGYTCCTCTTGGGGCACAGGGACAGCAGGAGCCACAGGCGTTTCTCTTCAGGGGGATAATTTTCCAGGAAATCATTTTTACCACAAGAGCTGTGGCTGTTRTGAGTTTCAGACATCTGCCAGGACAATGTCAAACCCCAGTGCCATGGACTGACCGTGCCCAGGAGCAGCCCCCGTCCGGCGGGGCCCGAGGGGACCTGGGGCATGGAGGGGTGACAGGAGGAGGTGACAGTGCAGGGACACAAACCCAGACCTGCAGCACTCAGCTGGATGCATGCACACATTATGGTAATGATTTCTGTAGATAAAGTTCAACTTAATAAATCTTTTCCYTCCTGCGTTCCCACTCCCCTGCTCAGTGAACTGTACAGAAACATTCTGCTTGGCCATTTTCACGAATCATTTGATTGAATGTATTTCACTCTGATACCTACTCAGTGGCTAATGTGCAAAGAGAAGAGCAGCTTGCTCATTTAATAACCAGTGTTTCAAATTCCTGACATAAAGATCCCACATGTATTTGT
>NW_026623408.1:691266-694004 GCF_030028575.1 Malurus melanocephalus | reverse complement strand
AAAAAAAAAAAAAAAAAAAAAAAAAAAAAAAAAAAAAAAAAAAAAAAAAAAAAAAAAAAAAAAAAAAAAGCCCAGTGAGGTTCCTGTTTGACTCTTTGTAGATTATTTGGATCTTGGAGGTGCTCAGTGGAAAGGGTGGGCTCATTATGGGGTCTTAAGTGTGAGRTTATATTTTAAAAAAWKSYTTTKGKTYYKSCWRGRRGKTTTTWAAWKKKKYACAATTCTGGCAATATCTGCAGCCMAGCACAGTGGTCTGGCTTGGACAGAACCTGCAAAATCTCACTGCTGCATCTTCCAGGGATAATTGGACACAAGGAACACCCCATTGTCTCCCCTCTGGAGCTCCCAGAGAGCCAAGAACCCATTCCACCCTCGTTTTCCTTTGTTATCCCTCGGGAGCCACCAGCAGGTGGGATGGATGAACCGAGCTGCTGGTGTTGTTGAGGAGAGGAGAACGATCCCCATTTACTGATATTTGTGTTTGTTTGGGATATTGAGCAAAGACATGGATATTCATCTCCCCAGATGACAAACGGGCTCCTGGTCTGTGCCTGCTGCTGCAGCAGCTCGAAATTGCTAAGTTAAGCACTGTGCTCACTTTTATCTCAACCTGCTCTTATCAAGTTCAATCTTATCTTCTCCCTCCTGATTTGCTTGCTTGTCAGAATGGGCTTCATCTTCTTTTAGGAAAATTAGTTTTCAGCGGTAAACTTTTTTAGGGAGCGATATCGTTTGTTGGGGTATGACTTTGTGCCCAGTAAATGGGGATTTCAGCAGGGATAAGGAGATAATAACTTTTTGTTATCCCAGCACATGGTGCTGAGGGAATTACTGCTGTGCTTGGGCCTTGGGAGCAATTTGAGCTCCAGGCTGGGAGGTCCCAAGTGGGAATGGTCTGGGAATAGGTGGGTGTAGCTGGCAGCCTGTCAGATTCCAGTTAACCAAAATAAAGCTGAGCCTTCTGGGTTTAATCTGGGCCTTTGTTTTGATGCCTGTGCGTGGGAGCAGCACAGAGCTCTTCATCAAACAGAAGTGCATGGCCAGAAGGATGAAACAGCACTGAGGGTTTGGGGTGGGGAGGAAAYACAAAATCCTTTTCCTTGGCTGTGTTTTTCAAGCCTGCTGGTGGCCAGTTCTGTGTGCCTAAATCACTTTTTGTTCTGTCTGAAATCATACCAAGAATAGGAGCTTCGAATGTTGTAACAGGGACTGTGTCTTTCCTCAGTAAGAAATAACAATAAGTCAAGTATTTAAACAAAAAAAATTGTATTAAACCACTTGCTAGCTCTCATTAAGTAGAAACTGTATKCAAACACTTACTATCATTAAGTAGAAAATGTATTAAAACACTTGCTAACTCTCATTAARCAGCACCAGGTAAGAYTGTTCATATTCATYTGATCTCATTRTTAGTGCTATATTWCAGTTACCAACCAGAAATAATTTTMAAATCTTTTCCATTWAWAATTTCTATTTTGAGGATGAACCAGTGCATGGTGGCATTTTGAACCACAGTGTTAATTTTGACATTTCGTTTAAGGGAAGAACCCTGGTTTGCTCGATTCTTGTAAATGAGTTCTGAKCTATTTAGTCCTGTAAACATTTGAAGTACACTCAGCACCAGCTGAAAATCTGTTTTTCAGCCAAACCATTATTTTTGGCTTTTAAGTGAGCTTTTCCTATGAAGTTAAACAGAGGGAAAGGATTTTGGTGAGACGGAGATTAAAATTGAAGACACACATTCACACACATTCCCAACAGTTCCAGTATAATTTATGTCTGATTGTTTTAATTTTTTCCTTTTGTTGCTGCCCCATTTGGCTGGAGCAGCTGACCCCTCTTCATGGCCTTTTCTGGACAAAGAAGGGCTGACAATGGTGTTGGCTCTGACCAAACCTCATTTTTTCACYTGTGCTGTGCCTAAAGTTTGAGCTGCTGTAGTCACTCCTGACAATGTGCTTCCCAAAATTACAGGCACAGAGTCATTTCTGTGTGAAATCACAGATGATTCCATGGGTCAGGGATGTTGGAGAGCATGATCTGTTTGAAAGCTGCAATAACACTCCATCACCATCCGTGCTGTGAACCCAAAGGGATTTGCTTTTTGGGGAACACGGCGCTGTCGTTCCCAAATGTCACTGATTCCTGCYGAGCACTGGAATCCCTAACAAGGACAAATTGAGCCTGGCGTGCAGGAATGACACCGTGCTCAGTGCTGGGTGTGAGCTCAGCTCCTGCCACGCTGCAATAACCACCAAAATCAACCCCAGCCCTGCTCAAGGTGAGCTTGAGCAGCTCTGAAGCACCACAGCAAATCCTGATCAGCACAGAGAATGTGCAAAGCAGAGCTGTGATCAGGGCAAATCGCTGCTGCCCAAGGAAAGATTTCCTGGTGGATTTTATCTGCTGAGAATGACTTAGCCCAAGTGAGAGCCCCCGAAAATAAACAAAATCCTCAAACTGTGATGATGAAAGCTCTAAGGCTCTGAGGAGATGGAGCTCAGGAAATTTCAGGATTTCTTTGTTTCAGCTCTAACAATTGAGCAGCACAATGGTTTACACCTGCTATTAACTCTATAGTAGGCTAGAGTAGCAGTCAGYTATTAAATCTCCATTTCAAATCAGCAACTCCCTGCATTGTCTTCCTGACTCCTTCAGTGTTTTGGGGGAGGAGGAAATGCAGTGTTAGAAACTCAGGGTGACATAGAAATGGACTTAATCCTTTTTTTTTTTTTTTT
>NW_026623408.1:667110-691212 GCF_030028575.1 Malurus melanocephalus | reverse complement strand
TATTTTGCATTCAGAAAATGTCATATATGGGGTTTTTTTTTTTTTTTTTTTACCAAGAATTGTGCTACTTTGGTGTTGAGCATATCCTCAAGGAGTTGCATTTAACCACATGAATGTACCTGGTCCATAATCAAATGATCTTTTTCAATATCTTGATTCTTTAATAGACAAATAAGGGAGAGAAGAGGGACACAGAGAGAAAAATTCTTGCTGACCCTTAGGTGKGTAGGATCATGCAATCTCCTCTAATAATTTGAGCTTCCTGAATAATTTCGTTTGGATTTCCTGAATGATGTTTCATTTGTTATAGTTCAGCCCCGAATGGGCTTTGGTATTAGGGCTCTGTGTGGGATCCTACAGACACAAGAACACAGGGAAGGCTCCTGTGGAAGGGACATTACTGCAGGTCTGAAATGTTGGCTTGGTTTTCCACTTGTCACTTAGAAGAGGGGGCTGAGATGTGTAATTCCTGATTATCCAAGGATGAGGAGGAGGGATATCTGATTTCTGACACTGCTTTAGGACACAGCCATGTTCATATCTGATGTTTCTTCTCCCTGAGGTCACAGATTGGGGTGGGGACCCTTTTATGTGCACACTGTGGTTTAGTTGTGACCTGTGTGGGTTTCCTCCTGTGGATGTGATCATTCAGAGAGACCTTTAGCAGGAGGAGTTTTGCTGCTGCTAAAAGGACAATCACAGAACCCCCTGAGCTGGAAGGGACACACAAAATTCACAGAGTCCAACCCCTGACCCTGCATGGGACAGCCCCACAAACCCCACTGAGAGTGCTGGTGAGGAGAAAATTGTCTTTATTGCTGAAGGGATGGAAAAGATAGAAGCTAATTGATATGTGATAATGATATTTTACTGCTCTTTATAAGCACTAAAAAAATCTTGGTGATGAGTAAGGCTGTTCCTGAGAGCAGGCAATTGGTGACAATTGTGGGGAACTAACAGTTCAGTAAAATCATCTTTATGTTGTGGCAAACACTAAAAATGCTAACACACTCTGAATATCAAGTTGATTTGTAAATTAGACCAATAACAACCCAGTAGCATGGCCATCAGAACGAAGGTGCAATGTTTTGGTTTCATTGCAGCTGCATTAAGATAATTGAAAATTGCCAAGGAACTTTTGGGAGACAGTAGATGACAACAGTGATTTTAGTAGAAAATTTCCCTTTATTTGTAATTCACACTGACACTCTTTCCTTCTGTTAGGGAGTGAAAACTCTGTTCCTATGCAAATTCAGTAACTATGATAACCCACAACCCAAATTTGTAGGAAGGRAGCCCTGGCAGAGCAAATCCTCATTCCTGCTGCAGATCCCCCTCTCTGCAGGACAATGCAGCTGGGCTGGGAGCCCGTGGAGGAGCAGAACAAGCTGGGGATTTTTTGGCACTGGGATGTAGCTGAAACTTCTTTTCAGGCTGACATTTATGAAAGGTTAACAGATATAAGACCTGATGAAAGAGCCAGCAGCGTCAGGGGCCCGGCTTTCTGGCTTATCTGCTCTGCTGTTTATTTTCCAGGGAGATTTCCTTGAACAGGGAGCAAGGAATGTTGCAATACTTGTCACGTTTAGGCCAAGGGTTTGAAAAGTTTCAGATTTCCCTTGCTTCTGAAAACAGCCTATTCTGAAAATGTGGTAACTCCTCCAGCCAAAACTGTTTCTAACCTGTTAGTTTGTTCTTTTTTTTTGTAAATAAGCACACAAACGAATTGTTTTTCTCCACCTTTGCATCTCAGTCCATTATAAGCCCATTTTAAAACTAAATTAAAAAAAAAATCTAGTTAAATACCACTTATTCCTTGAGTTAAATTAATGCAGGATCAATAATTTTGTATTCCTTGATGTTTCTGCACACAACTGCTGATACAGCCTAAACAATGGATCCTCAAAGTCCTGCTTACACTGCTCAAACTCAACATAACTGTTTTGGAAGGTCTGTGGATGATTTAAAAAAACAAACTGAAAGGCAGAATTGACATTCTAAGTATGTAAAAGAGGATCCAGCTATACAATTATCCCTAATTTACCTGGGAATTTTATTGCTTGTGTGTTCYAGGTTTGAGACAGAAAACAAGTGACCTCTGGGGGCTGTTCACAAAGCACACAGAGCAGAACAGAGATTTCTGGGTCAGCTTAAATTTGTCCAACTTGGGCCTTGGTCACACACCAGCTGACCCAGCGTCAGCAGATGAGCTGAGCTCAATTTGCTCAGGGTTTTTGCAGCTTCCTTGGTGGTGCAGCACAGTTTCTCTTTCAGTTTCCTGAGGCCAAATCACAAACCCTGAGCAGCTCGTGTGTCTCCTTTCCTGGAGGAGCCYGTGTTTTTGGCCAGGAACTACAGTTGAATAGAAAAAAATAAAATCAAGGCAATAATAGAGAAACAGCAGCTTGAAGTGTCAGAGTGAGAGSCCAGGCTCAGCCTGTTGGGCAGGGTGGTGCTGCAGCCCCGTTGCACTGATGGATGTGCTCTCGTCCAAGCGCTGATCCTGCACACAGCTCCAGTCCGTCTCTGCAGCTCCAGGGGTGGTTCTGGAGCTCCTCTCCTCTGGGAATGCAGTGGCACAAGTGTCCCAGTGTCCCAGAGCCTCAGTTTCTGTGCCAGTAGGGATGTGCAGTTCCTCCTGTCTGCACAGGGCATCTCCCAATGGGATGATGGAATTCCATGGCTCATTGCCAGAGCCCTGGATGGCCCATGAGCAGAGAGAGCCCCCGAGGGTGTTATCAGGGCTGGCTCATGCTGAGGATAAAGAGCACTGCCCCAGCTGGTTAAACAGCTCATGGGGATGGGGATGGAATACAGACTGGGTACACCTTCCATGGAATCTCAGACAGTCCCACAGAAGGTGGCGAGGAGAGATTTTTCTCCCTTCTTGTGTAATGCCTTCAGCATCTAAAAAAAAAAAAAAAAAAAAAAAAAAAAAAAAAAAAATCCCTGAAATAGCCTTGAAGTCATCAGAGAGCAGAGTTCAGGATGCATTTATTTCCTTTAGATTTGCTGTTGCTGCACTCACTGTGTGTGCAGAGCGATGATGAAGGATGGCTCTCATTTTTGGACWCCTGTCCCCTGTTGCTCATGCATCAGCCTGGCCATGGCAGAAGCTGTGGATTCCCTGGAGGATTCACAGAAGGATTGAGGGATGAGGTGCTCAGGGCTGTGCTGGTCCCTCTGAGGACGCAGCTCTTCATGTTTGGGATACGGAGCACACGGGATTGTGAAAGCTGCAGGTACAATGAACACAGGTTTATCTGCTGTATCCAGAGCCSTTCCTGCAGGCTGCTCTGGCTGACAGTGATTTGCAGTTTGGGCAGCCTTTCTTTTCAAACAATGTGAAGTTTGTTGGGTTTGGTGTGCATGACTCGTGTGTCATCGTTACCCCAACGTGTGACATTCCCAGAGGGTTTTCCCTGTCCCAGTGCAGCTGGTGGCACGGAACAAATGGATGGCATTGAACAATCAGTTCCTGAACACTGCAGAGGGAAAATCAGCTCCTGCCCATTAGGGACTGCATTCAATTATTCCTGTATCCATACACCTCTGCTCTGATTTTCTTTCCCTCTAGGAGGAGCACAGATTTGACAATTCCTGAAATTTTTAAGTGTCCAATTTTTAAGTATATCTGCACTTTTCCCTTCAGTGATCCATCCATTTGCACTTTCCATGGCCTCAGAATTGCTGGGGCCAAGGACCTCCGAGTGCAGCTGTAACAGAAGCATTTGGGGTGCCAAGGGGTGGGTCACTTTGTGCCCCTTTCCCTGTCCCTGGACTGAACAGAGCAGTTCAGACACCCAGGGTCTGACCATGGTGCCAGCAGGCTTTTCCTGCCTCCAAAATATCTCTGCCTGAGGAAAAGAGCCATTCCTCCAAAATATCCCTGCCTGAGGAAAAGAGCCATTCCTCCAAAATAACTCTGCCTGAGGAAAAGAGCCACTCCTGCACTGTCCTAAACATTTTCATTTATTTAGCTGGAGCAATGGCACTGTCAGTGAACAATTTGGTTAAATTTATGTCAGTTCATGTGGTTTGACTGCTGGTAATTGAATGGGATGAGAGGAAATGCAGTAAAACTCAGCTCTGGCAAGACTTTATTGGGCAGAGCAATGAAAGGGGCTGAATCAAAATACATGCAGAGCAAAGTTAATAAAGATTATGAAACATCTTAACATGGTCAAATCAGAGGGCTCAGTAACGGGGCTGTGAGCAGCTGTCCCCAAATTTAGGGAAATTACAAAATTGCCATAGTTCCAGCTGCGTTTTAAGTGCTCGGGAAGCGCTGCAATCCCAGGAAATCAGGTTCCATATGCTGACAGAGCTGCAGGGTTATCATCACCTGGCATGTCATGGCATTAACCCTTCAGCATCCCTGACCCAGCCCCACCTGGAGATGGCTGTCCTAACTCACTCCAAGCTCCCAACATCCCTGGGAATATCCTGTGAGCATCACGCTGCTGAGAGCTGCATCTCCTGCTCTGAGACTCAATGTGACATTTTTAATATATTCCCAGCTTCTGTTCCTGAAAGGAGCTTTTCATTTTGGAAATAAAGGGAGAACATTTTGGGAAATGTTTCTTTGCAGAACAACTGCACGCTTCTGGCAAAACGGGAGGGGGTTGGCGCAGGAACAAGTCTGACATACCAAGTGCAAAGAGATTTTGAGTTTGTTCAGGCTGAGATTTACTGGCATTAATCAGCATGTGCCTTTAAACATGCAAAAATAAGTTTTCTGTGGTTGTGTTTGAATATGTGCATGCGGACTGTGAACTCTTATTTTCTGACAGATGCTGGGAAGGGCATATGGAGCTCCGAAAAGCAGATTCAAAGACAGTAATGCACAGAATCACCTTGAGATTTGCTACCACCTGTGAGAAAATACATTCCCTTCACCTTTCAGGTGTATTTAAACCCACACTGAAATCCATTTTCYCTTAATATGCAACCCATTTTTCTTTACTATGCAAAATGTAAGATCATAAAATAACAATAAGCCAGAGTTAATTTTGCAGGAGAAATATCCCCAAATAATTTCTGCTGTTTTACCCATGTGGGGAGTTCTCATCAGGGCTGCTCTTCACCTCTGTGTGAGGTGCGAGGACAGCAAAGAACCCGTGGAGGAGTTGGGCACTCCATGGGATSCTGGCTGTGCCCAGCTCCTGCTGATCCCTGAAGGCTGATGTCCCACAGATCTCTCTCTATGTTTATATTTATATATAATGTACCCAGGGTGCTGTGGCACACAGGAGCAGACCCTAAAAGCCCTGGCAGGGCACTCAGAGCATCCCTGCCTCCCTCAGCACACCCCTCCTTCCTCAGTGCCCTGCTGGGAACAGAATATGGGGCTGAATTCCTTCAGATTTTCAACAACCAGACCTGTTTTTGCCTCCTTAGGATTTTTAGCTTCTCTATTTCCATGGATCTGTATTCTCACACTTCTCCAGTGCACAGCACGAAAGCTCCTGTTCTCCCATCTTCAGACAAAACAATTCCTCTCCGGGCCTGAAATCCAAGGACACTTCACTGCCTCAGAGCCCCAAAATATGGAAACAACAGAGAATTGGGGGAGCAAACTTGGGGTGATTGACAYCATCAKCTGAAGGTGTCATTGGAGAATTGGGGCCCGATGTGTTCATGAGACAGAACTGATCAAAGGGGAAGATCTCGTGACTCGGGGTCCATTTTGGRTGCAGCCTCRGGAGGAGGCTTTGTCTGCCCTCAATGTACCAGCAGGCCTGGATTAAATTTGTCTGCTTTTATTCTCTTCACTTTGTCTGGGCTCTGTTTCAGGTGAGCCTTGTTTTAGGCATCAGTTTACTCAGGATTGGTGAAGGGTGCAAAGGTTTGAGGTCATTCCTGCCCTGCCTGGTGCTGCTGCTGGTGGCTGTACAGCCTCTCTCAGACCTCAGCCGTGTTTTTCCKAATTAACAGATGAAAGGAATTGGTGTAACTACCTCTCCCTTCTACAGCACAGCTTAATTCACGACACCTCTCCTCTGAGCACAGCTTGAATGTCTCCTGAGTTTTGCCAGAGGCTTTTCCAAGAGCAGAATCTTCATTTTCACAGTCAGAAAGTGAAAGCTGCAATGTAAGGCTCTTACTCAATTTACAGGAAGAGATGAGACAGGAGCAGAGCATAAGTAATGGGCCAGAAGATCAAAATGAGGGGCTAAAAGCAGAGTGATCTTGTTGTGAGGTTTGGGAGCCCAATGGAAACACCACAGAGGTTAAAGACAAGCAGTCCAGGACACTGAGTAGCACATATTGGGAAATGAGATATTATTGTATTACAGATATTTCCTACTGAAAGTTGTCAGCAAGGGAACAGATCCTTCGGTTATGCCTGTAACCATAATGCATTAAATGCTTAAAGCTCAAATCTCCTTTAAAAGGTTATTTTCTATTATATCAACACGGAGCTGATTCATTGGAACAGACACCAAACACTGTTGCAAAAAGCAGATTAGGGGTTTTAGGGGGGTAGGGGGTTGAATTTGGGTTTAGAATTGCARCCCCTGAGGTAAGTGCAGATAAGGAACGGCGCTGAGAACGTTTGATCCCCGTTCATCCGCGCCTGCAGTGCCCATTGATTTGTGGTGAAGAGCCCTGCTGGTCAACACTCCAGATCCCAGAACCTGATCCCAGGGTTTTTGGGTTCTCCTGCTTCATTCAGCAATCTCCATGACCTGATCTTCCTCTGAAGGAAACGGAGCTTTGCTCACCAGGGCAGAGGAACCATCCCCTTGGCTATGCCCTCTGCCCAACGTCATCATTTCCATTCTCTCCTAATTATCTCCTCATCACAGAGCTTTAGGATGGATTAGGAAAGTGCTGGATTTTATTTTTCTTTTTAATGTCTGAATGCTTCAGGAGCTAAAAGCAAGTCACTTTGTCCATTTATATATAAATACATATCCTGACGTTTGGGGATAATTCGGCCAGGAAATAACAAATCTGAAATGAAATGCGATTTTTGGTGTATTTCAGCTCGGTCTTGAGAAGTGTAAATGGAGTTTCTGGGGCTTCTCATGCTGTAAAATATTAAACTGATAGGAGAAGTTTTGAAATTTGAGCATAGGATGAAATGGGTAATTAACCAGTGAAAAATATTATCCATAGCAGTGATCAGGTGAGACCTCATCTCTCAAGGAATGCAATGAGTTGTGGGAACATGAATTCCCAAACCCAAAGAATTCCTGTGGAAAGTCATAAGGTAAATATGGAAGTGAATGTGTGGGTTTTGCTGTTCTTTTGGAAATGATTTCTACTTTTTTTTTTTCTTGAAGTGAATTTTAATTCCTGCTCCTATTTCTTTATTATTATAGTTCAGGAGTATTAAAAAATGGATAGGGAAGGTCTGAAGTCCTTAAGTGAGTTATTTTTTACCTGACCTGTGTGATTTTAGAGGCCAAGAAACTGGGATATCGRCTCTTGAAACAAGAAAACAAAAAAGAAAGAAGTCCCAATTTCTCATTTATTACAATGTTGAATCAATATGTTTGGCTTGTGAAGTGTTTTCCAAGATAAAGCAAAATGTCTCTGAAGCAGAATTTTTTTTTTTAGTACATCATAATCTCCAACTCATCCAAGCATATGGGATCAATAGTGCTGTGTCCTGGTGGGTAATCACGGAACTGGAGGAATATATTAAAGGAGGAGAGCAGAAAATGAGCCTTTTAGGGAAGTGCTTGGTTTGGGATTTTTAAAAGCAAAGGTAATTATTGAAAAACCATAGCACCTTGTTACCTATTAATACCTCAATATTCCTGTGAATAGAAATTCTGAATTTCTTGGATTTTTCTTGTATGGTTTCTGTGAGTCTGTGAGTGTTGGTTGTGTTTATATATATATTTGTGAGTGTAGATATGTATCAGTCAAATTACTCTTTATGACACCTGTTATCTTTATTTTCTGATGTGGCAATACTGAAAGCTGCTGCTGGCCCTGCAATACAGTGAAAATCTCTGCTGAAGGAGAATTAAACCAGCTAAAACCAGTGTAGGGATTCAGCTTTGGGAGTTTCCATGTTCCCTGTTCATATGTGGCCATCCCTGGGGTGATCCCTCAGGATTTCAGTTTCTCCATTTCCATGTCTCTGTACCCCTGGGATTCTTCAGTGTTTAACTCCACACTCCACAGACAGTGCTGAGCTCCTGCTCTCCCATTTTTACACAAAACAATTCCTCTGCAGCCCCAAACTCAAGGACACCTCCCTGTGCCAGGCCCCAAGAGATGGAAAGAACAGAGAATTGGGGGAGCCAAGTTGGAGTTTTTGACTGCATTGGCTGCAGCTGCAATTGGAGGATTCAGCAAATCCCGATGTGCAAATGGACAAAAGTGAGAAAGGGTGAAAAAGCCGTGAGCCATTGTCCATTGTGGGTGCAGCCCCTGGCTGGGCTGGGACTGCCCTGGATGGCCCTGAAGGGACTGCAATCAACAGAACTGCTCTGGATTCTCTCAATTCTGTCTGGGCTCTGTTTTAGATAAGCCTGGATTTAGATATCAGGGGAATGGGAGAGTTCTCTGGACACCCAGATACCCATGGACAGAATACAGCTAAACACAACCTGGAATTCTGTATCTTTAAACTGAAAATAAATGAAAATATTTAATATTTGCAATGAAGCCATGGCTGGCTGGTGCAAGAGGGGCTTCTCTTTAATACTGGCCTTGTCCATCCAGTGGGATTGCTCTGTAACACAGAATGAGAGGGGAAAGGATTGAGAGTTCCTCGAATTACATTCCTGAGCATTTTATTTGTGCCAGTCTCCACTTCTCATTGTGCCCCTGCCATGGTGCTCCACACTCCAGAGCCAAGTTTTTTCTGGCAGAGGAGAGGAGCCAAAGTTTAACTCTGCAAATGTGTGTTGARAGTTACAAATGTAATTATGACATCAAACTTTGGTGCTGATTKTTGAATATGTAGCTGTGAGTATGGAAGTAGCACTCCCACACGGCTTTTTAATTTCACACATTTATAACGATTTTTAAATGGAAATAAAAGTATTCATAAAAGCGAGAGCAGAAACACAACGTGAAATGAAAGCAATCATTGTGGACCAGCTTTTAAATATTTTTTTTATAATTGCTTTAAAATATTTTTATTCCACTGTCTCCTGCGTGCCAGCATTGAGGTCTGGGAGCAATTGCTTGTAAGCTCAAAGTGCCTGCAAATTTGGCAAGTTAGTTGGTAGAAATCCCACAGTTCAGATTTTCTTGGGAGTTTTTGGGTGTCATGCCTCGATCTGTGTGTCATGGGAAGGTTTGGGGRACATAACTCTTTGTTCTGATACCCTCAGCTCCAAAGGAAAATGGACTCATGTTCAGTAATCGATGAATAAATGCAAAATCACCTGAAATGGATGTTGGTGTTGGGCAATTTTGAGACTGACAGGTCATCCCAGACTTTGGAACAGTGGGTGCTGCTGATCCTCAGATCTTGGCAAAGAATTTGTTCACAACGGGACAAGCACAGCCCAGGGGAAGGAACTGGCTGGGCTTGAATACACAAGGCAAGTCTGGTTTGGTTGTCTTTTGGGTTTTCCTGGGGTTTTTAATCTTTGGTTTTTTAGCTTGGATAGAAAAGAAATTGGCTGCACAGCTCCTTCCTAAAGTTTGTGATGCTCAGCTGTGGATCTGCTTCACAAGAGAATCCTGAACAGCACCTGAAGCCACCCAGACTGCTCCTATGAAATCAACCCTAACCTCTTCACCGCTCTTCATTCAGCTGAATGCTGAATTCACTGAATTTACCCCAATTTTTCCCAGTGCTATGTCCCAAAAGGACTGCTCTGCTTCTATCCCTGGGGGAGGGCACACAGCTCAGGGAGCTGGGAGGCAGCTCAGGGGAGAAACCCTTGGAAGGAGAGGAACACGTCCAGAAATGGGTTTATTTTGTCTCCTGGGCTCACAGTGATGCTCAGCACAGCTCTGCAGGTCCTGAAAGAAATCAGAATTGTAGGTTTGAGACAGAAAGCAGATTTCAGTGCTTCCCCTCTGCTCTGAGGTTGTTAACAGTTTGATTTAATTTTTTTATGGTTGTTTTATACTTCCATGATGAAAAATACATTGGTAAAGCTAATCTATYGAGTCCTCAATGCTCCTAAGTCTTGGTGGTGGTGATGGCAAATTTTGGCAAATCCATGAGTAAAAGCTGGTTTGGGACAGAACAGGCTAGGAATAATCTGAGGCTATCCAGTTAGAACAAGGACTTATTTAAAAGTTCATTAAATTTCTTAAGATTCAAACTGATGAAGAATAAATCTGGGATATTTTATATTTGGGATAGTTTATAACCATCCTGTGAGTGTATACATGGAGATGTGTGTGTGTATTTCCATTTATATGTAAATGTAGACTTGCATCTCGTGAGCTCCATTTTTTTTTTTTTTCAGAGCACCAGAATATTTTAAAATCCTGACAATCATTAATTTCTTTTGTAATTTAAGCATTCATTTGCAAAACAGAGTAAAGAACCCAACCATGGATGGTTTGATTTGGGACAAGCAGTGAGCAGCGGGGAGGGAGCGCATCTGTGTAACCTGTGCAGGGCTGCAAACAGATCAGCTYGGGGACTGCTGCTTTCAAAGCAAGCATTAAGTTGTCAGCAGTTGAGGTACATATTAAATGGCTTCATTATTAGAATTTGGTTACTACTTACRATTTATAAATCCATCTGTTAAGATAATTTTAAGAAACAGCAGCACGTCGTTAATAAAAGTTTTCAGTTCAGCAGAGCAGCATGCAAAGCAAACATTATCATCTTAGGCCCAATTTGSAACAGGGAATAGGTCTGAGTTGTAATGGAATTATTTTTTTAATGGAACATTTTATTTTYGTATTTTTTGCAATGCTCCTTTCATTTCCTAGCCCGAGGCTGATACGCCTGCTTTATCCTCTGAAAGTCGGAATAAATGGAGCTTGCTCGGCCACATGGGAAAGCCAGGCCTAGATGAAGACTCAGGCTTGACGAGTTCTGACTGAGGAGAAGCAATAAAGGTCGTGGGGATGGTGTGTGCTGGCTCCCGGGTCAGGGAATTGCTGATAAGCTGTTCAAAGAGCAGCAGGGCTGTTTGCTGCCAGGGGAGAGCGGGCACAGCCAAATCCCGCTCTGCTGGGGCTGCTGACAGCCAATCTTTGAGGGGTCACAGTGCAGAACCTGCCCCAGCTCAGAAACCCCTCAGAACGTGCAAAGAAACAAAGGAGAGGGGAAAGGAGACAAAAGGAAAAGAATAAAAGGAAAACATAAGAARAAAAGGAAATATAAAGGGGAAAGAAGAATAATTTGCAGATGAAGCACTCRATGCTGTGCCTTACAGAGCATTGTCTCTTCCTGCACTTTTTCAGGGGGTTGAAAGGACAGGCTGAACAAATCTTTCCACCCAGTTGGGATTTGCTGGTTGGCTCCAAGGGGTGCCCCAAGGCCAGTGAGAGGGGTCTGGCTCTGCCTTATGTGGGGGCAACAAAGCTCCCCGTACTGGCACAGCCCCAGGCTTGCTTACCTGCATTTTATTACAAGTGCTGCTGAGTTTTTCATCCCAAATTCCCTTTAATTTTCCTCAGCAGAAATGATTACAAATCCAATGCTTTTGGCTGCAGAAGTGCTTTGGGGTCAGCGTGTGGCTGTCAGCGTGTCAGGGCTGCAGTGTTTGTGCCGATGCACCGGGGCTGGAGATGGAGATGATGGAGATGGAGATGATGGAGATGGAGATGGAGATGGAGATGGAGATGGAGATGGAGAGGGAGAGGGAGATGGAGATGGAGGTGGAGAGGGAGATGGAGATGGAATGGAGATGGAGATGGAGATGGAGATGGAGAGGGAGAGGGAGATGGAGATGGAGGTGGAGATGGAGATGGAGATGGAATGGAGATGGAGATGGAGATGGAGATGGAGAGGGAGAGGGAGATGGAGATGGAGATGGAGATGTAGATGGAGATGGAGAGGGAGATGGAGATGGAGATGGAGATGGAGATGGAGATGGAGATGGAGATGGAGGTGGAGATGGAGATGGAGGTGGAGATGGAGACGGAGACGGAGACGGAGACGGAGACGGAGGTGGAGGTGGAGATGGAGATGGAGGTGGAGATGGAGGTGGAGACCCGCAGAGGGCACGGGGCAGAGTCCAGCCATGGGGGCTGGGAATAGCATTGAATCCCAGTGAATATCTGGAATTATGGCCCTGGCTCCCCCTGCTCCGTGGGTGTCCCTCCCCTGCTGGTCTCCATCCTAGGGGTGACTGGGATTTGTGGGTGCCCAGGATCCTGCAGAGCCTGGCTTTSTGGATGTGGGAGCGCTGGGGCTGATGGCAGGGCTGAGTGAGTGATGGAGCTGTTTAGTTTCAGGGTCCTTGAATCAACAATCTGGGTTGTAGTGCAGGCTGAAAAAAAGCTGCAGGAAGGCTGGACTGGTTTCACACTGAAGAATGAGTTGTTTTTTTTTGGTTTTTTGGTTTTTTGTTTTTTTTTTTCCCCAGAACCACAAAACTGGTACCTCTTATTTAAGAGCTYAGGAGATAAAGTCATTCTGGAAAACAAATAGACCTTAGGCTTATCTGTGTGTCTGGAAGAACATTGCTAAAACCAAAAGAAAACAAATATTACTAGCAGGATTAACTTCCTTTTGAAAACCAGCAATATCCTTTRGAAATCCATGTGACCATATTAGCTGCTGTCCTAAGATATAATTTAAATGAAAGTTCTTTTTGTTTTCTCCCCATTTGATTTCTCTGGCCATCAGAATGGCTCAGGTCACTCAGGCCTGTGACAGGGACCGGTCAGCAGGAACTCTGAGCTGGTACAGAATACCTGGGACACAGAACCCAGCACCGTGATCTATGTGAGTCCTCACTTATCTGCTGCTGGGAATGTGATTTATGCCACAAAGAAAACATTTATAAGGAGTGCAGTAGAAAAGGAAATTAATACTATAAAGCTGTCATGAGGCACTTYAGCCAGAAATGGAACCAAGGCGAAGCTGAGCTCTTTGCGATGGCAAAATGAAGTTCCTAAGGAAGTTATGACAYCTTGTGCCTAACCTTCAACCCCTCAAGGACATTAAAAAAAAATCCCAAAAGTTTGTTTGCTGTTTGCTGTAAAAACACAGTTCATCTTGAGGCTGTGGACTTGTGCAGAGAAAAGAATGAGGATTGTTTTTCCTTTGTGATACTGAGAGTGTACCTCTGTAATTAGTGCTACAGAAAACAGGGATTTGATGCACTTGCACTCGTGGATAGTTTAATTTGTCCTTAGATGCCCATCCATCTCCAGGGGGAACAGTCACTCCTCACTGATGAAGCACTCTGGTTTGCCTGTCCTTAGCTGTATTCTRGTTTTTAGGGCTACACTTTTCTGATAAAGCTGGATTAATCTGTGCCCCTTGTTGGAGAGTTTGCCCAGGCTGATAATCCCTTCCTTTTTGTCTGACTTTATTCCTCTGGATGCCCTGGGAAAGGTGCTGGAAATCCCACAGGTGTCTGGAATTCAGGACAGCACATCTGGAGATGTCGTGAGAGTCAGCCCCGGGCTGTGCTCTGTGTGAATGCACCAAGTATAAAGATATACCCAAAATACTGCCTGTCCAACATCATTATCATTACTGTTTATGATCCAATTATTTTAGAGTTTAGAAAAMCCCACATATTTCCCTGTGTAGTATTGGTGTCTTTTTCAGCAGGAAAACCCAAACTCCTTGATTATTTAACAGAGGTGGTGCTGTCACTGAGTTTGTGCCTCTCTGAAATCAGCAGAACTTTATRCAAACATTTATGGGCTGCTGCTGAAGGAAAAGAACCACATGTAATTTTYATTGAATGAGCCACATGTCCTTAAAAATATTCCAATGCTCCATCAGGATTAAATTCTTAATCTAATAGTTCTATTGAGATTTTTTCTCATTGCAAATAAGAATTGGAGAAATTTTGTAACTTCTGTTTTGCCATCCTAGAATGAAGTACCAAGAGACAGAAAAAATAGACATCCCCCCTCTCCCCCTCTCATACCTTGGGTACTGCCATCTGGAGCCTGTGCTATTTGGTGATATTAAATAAATGCAAAGCTAATTAATTCCTTTATGTCAGGTTTTTTCTCATTAGGGTAATAATAACCTTTCAAAGTTTGTCATTCACCAGTCAGCAGTGTRCCATATGCTTGATGTCACATGATGAGAAGTATTTTCCATTTGCCATGCTCCGCAGTGCCTGAGTGCTGCTCAGGATAATCATTTGTTTCTCGGTGATGTCTCACTGACATATGCCACCAGATACATTGATTGTTTGCTAATACACCCTCAACCCCATCATTGCACATTTCTGCCAGCAGTTTTACTCCCATAAAAATATTTCTTCTCCACCAGCTCTGTTTCCATGTGATATTTTTGCCAATTCCCCCCGGTGCCTTTTGGGGGAGGATGTGTTAGGCCTGGTGAAACTTGGAGGATGTTGGTGTGGCTTTGACTGCTTTGTCCAGACCTGTTGTTATGGTCAAACCGATTGTTAAGAATCATCTTCTCTCAAAATCACAATTTCCTCTCTGTCAATATGTGTTAATAAGGATTCACACAGGCAAAATTAAATTGTAATTTCTCAAACTCTGTATGGCAGCAATGTTTTTAAAAAGCTGTGTGGTCATTCGTGCAAAGTAAATGCCTCAGAGCCTGCAGTGGGGTCAAGGGTGCAGGGAATACAAAGGMAGCTTCATCTTCAACTGAAATATTTAGGAATCCTCCTTCATTTGTACTGCATTGAAAAATAAATGTGTGAAACTTTGAAAACTGTAAATCAAAAGCTGTGCTGGGTTGGTAGGTGGGGAGCTGGTTCAGCTRCTGTAATAACAGCATAGAACATGGAATATAAACAGCATAGGACATTGAATGAAAACAACATAGAACATAAAATAATAACAAAATAAAATATAGAATGAAAACAACACAGAATATAGAACAATAACAGCACAGAACATAGAATAATAACAGCACAGGACATAGAGTAATAACAGTATGTGTACATAAAATCTCAGAATGGTTTGGGTAGGGACATGAAAGCCCATCCAGTGCCACCCCTGCCATGGCAGGGACAGCTCCCACTGTCCCAGGCTGCTCCCAGCCCCAATGTCCAGCCTGGCCTTGGGCACTGCCAGGGATCCAGGGGCAGCCACAGCTTCTCTGGGCACCCTGTGCCAGGGCYTGCCCACCCAAACAGGGAACAATTCCTTCCCAATCTCCCATCTGGCCCTGCCCTCTGGCACTGGGAAGCCATTCCTCTCTAGACCTGTCCTGTCCTCTCTAGACCCCTGAAAAAAAGTCCCTTTCCAGATTTCCCCTTCAGCTACTGGAAGACTGCTAAGGTCAAACTGGAGCTTCCTCTTCACTGAATCCACTAAAAAAAATTCCCATTAAGCATTTTTCTCATGTCATTTTGCGGTATTTGAATTAGAATATGTGAAATTAGTCATATCTGGAAGAGTTTTATATTTAACCTTTCTCTCTTTATTCTCTAATGAGTTCATCTCTTTTCTGCCTTTTCTACAGAAGCTAATTCAGGCTCAGTCATTCGCTCCTGTGGCTCACCCACTTTGTGTTTTGATCCCTAATGGTGGAGTTGTGAATATCCTGCTCCCGCTGCTGCCCCGTGGGTTGAGGTCTCGTGCTCCTGGGTCAGCCTGGGGATTGATGTGGAAGGAGCTGTGAGTGGAGCAGTGAGAAGGAGCTGTGAGCAGAGCTTTGAGCAGAGCCCTGAGCAGAGCTCTGCCTTTGCTCACGCTCTCCCTCCCGCCTGACCCCGGATCAGTGCCCTGTAACCTCCCGAGAGCAGCTCACAATGGGATATCCACAACCCTGTCCCACAGAATTAAACCTGGCTGCCCTTGGAAGTCTTYAGAAGGCAGAGCTTGCTTGCTGTGAAGGAGGTGCAGTAATGGACTGGAGGGAGGATATCCATATCAAAGCACCACCTTGTTAGCAGGGTGGCTCTTTAGTGCTGCTGTACTTTAAGAAATAATGAAAGAAAATTCTGCCTGCCTGTTTCTTCCACACTGCAGTSAGCTCCACAGTGTTTCTGAGGTTTCAGAGCACTGCAATGTGCACTCAGTCCCGAATTAAGAGATGGGACTGTTTGCGCTGTGATTTTCAAGAGCAGATTCAGCCTTTGTGGCCCTTCATTTTTTGTTGTTTAATGTTGGTTGTGTAAAGAATGAAACATTCAAAAAGCACATCCATGAAGATCACTTTTAGGGGGCTCAGAACAGTTCAGTCAGTGGTAGCTGCTATAAACAGTCTGTCACGCATTTCAGTCATCACTTTTAATATTTTTGATCAGAAATCCCCACAATGTAGCAAACAAAGTGTTTCAGAAATGGGGTCAAACRAGAGGTTAATTCATCAGAGCCAGAATGATTAACAGCAGAATGTTTGTTTGATGCCAGAATCATCATMAAATCTGTCTGGTTTGCACAGCTAGTGTTGGGAATAAAGTGTGATCTTGGCAGCTCTCAGCCTTTCAGCCCCTGCCCTGCCGAGTGTTAGAGACAAGAGTCTGTTTTAAGTCTTCTCCCCTTGAAGTTACTCTGCAGCGAAGCACAACTACACCAGCATGGAATATTGCTGTTGCACTTCTCTCCTTCCCCCTCCCACCCTCTTTTCCCAGATTTTTGTAGGCTTTGGCTCTGCAGAAGGAGTTGGAGCCCCTTTGGACTGCGGCACTTCAGGCACAGCTGCACACAAACGCTGCTGCTCAAGGGAGCTCTGGAAGGAAATCTCCCTCTGAAACCTCGTCTGTACCATGGGCATTTCGTCAAAGAGCTCCCAGTGTTCATCCTCCCTGCTCCTGGGATGTGTCCTGCATGCTGGGTGCACCTGAGGCAGCTGCTCTGGCTCAGTGATGCACTCAAAAAAGGAAAAATCATGATTTGTCAAGGAAAAGGTGAGCAGACCTGTTGGGTGTCTCAGGGGCAGACTGGGAGGCAAGGCTGGAGTTTTTTTCAGAATGGAAGTGAGTGGACCTGGTTGTTCTGCACTCATCTGATGGTGTGACACAGCAGCATTGTGCCTGTCCAGCTCCTGAGGTTTGCTCTCAGAGGGAATTCCTGGCTGTCAAATATCTGTAATTTCCCACCACATCTGCTCAGCCAAGGCTGGGTGTCACTGTGAGGGTACTGGGGCCAGGTATGAAACCCCTGATGGAGTTTCCTTCTCATCATCCCAGAAACATGGAATGGTTTGGGTTAGAAAAGGAACCCCAAAGCCCACCCAGTGCCACCCGTGCCATGGCAGGGACAGCTCCCACTGTCCCAGGCTGCTCCCAGCCCCAATGTCCAGCCTGGCCTTGGGCACTGCCAGGGATCCAGGGGCAGCCACAGCTTCTCTGGGCACCCTGTGCCAGGGCCTGCCCACCCAAACAGGGAACAATTCCTTCCCAATCTCCCATCTGGCCCTGCCCTCTGGCACTGGGAAGCCATTTCCTGGCTCCTGTCCCTGCAGCCCTTGGCCATTGTCTCTCTCCATCTTTTCTTTGGCTCCTTCAGGCCCCAAAAGGCCACCCTGAGCTCAGCCCAAAGCTTCTCCTCTCCAGGTTTACTTTGATTATGTCTCCAGTGGTCAGTTTTTATGCATCTCTGAGGTGAGAGGCAACGCTGGAGGATTTAGGCAAGAGTAAACTCTCTGTAGTTGTAAAAGAAAAGCTGTTTGCTCTGTTGCCAGTTTGGGGGAAATAATAAATGAAAATTGGCTCCAATGTATTTGGTGCTGAAAACAAATTTTAAATGGCACCTCCATCACTGACTGGGAGAGGGGATGTGTGATGTGCAGCATCTCTGTGAAATCTTCTCCTATAAAGTATTGAGCTCTTCCAGGCACTTCAATGTTGTGTGATTGATCCAGGAAGATCCCGTAAAACAGTCAGTGTCACAGGCCAGGAAGGTGGCAGAGAAACCTTGGTGCAGACTCTGACAGAATAAACCAAGCCAGAATGAAGGGGTCCTGAATCTGTAAAGAGAGTTACAGTTCAGGGAAGTGATCTCTGAGTCCTGGGCAGCTTCCCTAAATCCTGGGAAAGGGGATGGTGAGASAGAGGCACAGGGGGTTGTTTTTGCAGCCTGTAGGACCTTGGTGTGCCCCCGTTCCGGGTGATCTGTGCAGGTCTGATATCCACACCTCAACAAGGATTTTGGGGGGTTACAGAGGGTGCAGAGGACAGCAAATAACATTGGGAAGGATGGAAAGCTCTTGCTACAGAAAATGAGACTTCTCTGTTCTTTGGAAAGAAGGCTGGGGGGAGAGTATGGCTGAACTTTGGGAAGTTAAAGAGGCAGAAGCTGAGGTGAATAAAGAGCAGCTCCCTCTGATCTGCAGTTCTGGATGAAACTATGGGAGGGGGGTTGACCCAACATCAGCTTCAGAGAGAAATCATGCAATCTTGTGGGCAAGACTCAAAGCAGATCCTACCAGGAACAAGAAGGAATGTTCCCCTGATGCCTTCAGCCAGAGCTTGTGGCATTATCTCGGCACATTATCTTGGTAATGGCCAAATTCTGTGCCCTCCCAAATACCCTSTGCAGGGTCAGAGGCAGTCACAGGTCACTGTGCTCCATCAGCTCTGGGTGCACRGCACAGTGGGACAGTCCTCGTTAGCCATGCAAAGCTGTCTAATTACTGAAATGCATGCTAATAGGTTAATTAGGGACAGAATTAAAAATGCAGCACTCAGCTCAGTTCACTGTGGGTTACAGCTGTAATTTGTGTGGGGAAAAGGCCACGGAGCAGCTCCTGCAGCACAGGGGATGGCAATGGCTGTGTCTGTGCAAGCAAAGGGGCTGTGATGAGGGYTGGAAAGGCATTCCCCCTTTCTCTTTTGGAGAAAAGAGAGGATGGGAGGGCAGAAAAGCTGATCTGAATGCTGGGGTTGTTGTCAGCGGGATGTGATGTGGGACATGGGTGAGGTCTGTTTGAAAAACAAGGTGAACTTCATAAAACTGGGGATTTTAACTTCTGTGTCTGTCGTGAAGTTCAATACTGATGGCATTCAATAGGGAAATCAATGCAGGGTTAAGAGTTTCAATGCCCAACTTTATATCATTTTGAACATGCTGGTTCATGGCTGAACACAGGACCATCCTCTGGAAAACATTTGGGAATTTTGCAGAAAACTGTTGTGACGCATCCTAGTCATTTCTGTATACAAAAGTGTAGTGCTATTTGGTAGGGTTTTCTGGAAGTACATGCCTTTTTTTTTTACATTAAAAAATCCTTTTAAATTGTTCCATTATTTGTAGAAAGGTGAATAAAGCAATTTCATACAAATGAGTCGATATGATCCATAATTGATAGGAAAGCCATACCCTCTTTAACTTTCCTCTGTGCATAAATAACAAAATCCAAAGCAGAATTCCATAAGATGAGGAAAGTCTTGACCCTTGAAAGCCAGAAGGGAAGCTGGTAAAACCTGGCTGGTAGTTTCTGAGCCAAGTGTAATCTCATTTTCTGCTTTTGTTGCTCTTGGTTTGCAGGTTATGATTCGTTGATGCCATTTTGAGGTGTAAATGAATTTAGTTTTTCCACTGGGGTTATTCAGATTTCCTTGGAAATATCTCTGGGTTAAAAGTCCTCTGGGTTGCAGGTGGAGCAATTTGGCTGCGCTGTGAATGAAGGAGAAGCTGGAGGTTCCAGCTCTTGAAGGGAGGATCCTTAATGYCACTTCTACATCTCCAGCAGCACCCACATCAACAATTCTTTGTTATTTCACAGTTGGGTGCTCCAGTTACAGGGGTCTGATTAAAGCCCTGCTTTGGCCTTGACTGCTCCAGCAGGATTTGATTTGTTATGGGTGCCTAAATCCAGGCTTACCTAAACCGGAGGCTGGATAAAATTCAGAGAATCCAAAGCAGTTCTGTTATTGCAGGGCCTTCAGGGCCATCCAGGGCAGTCCCAGCCCAGCCAGGGGCTGCACCCACAATGGACAATGGCTCACGGCTTTTTCACCCTTTCTCACTTTTGTCCATTTGCACATCGGGATTTGCTGAATCCTCCAATTGCAGCTGCAGCCAATGCAGTCAAAAACTCCAACTTGGCTCCCCCAATTCTCTGTTCTTTCCATCTCTTGGGGCCTGGCCCAGGGAGGTGTCCTTGAGTTTGGGGCTGGAGAGGAATTGTTTTGTGTGAAAATGGGAGAGCAGGAGCTCAGCACTGTCTGTGGAGTGTGGAGTTAAACACWGAAGAATCMCAGGGGTACAGAGACATGGAAATAGAGAAGCTGAAATCCTGAGGTCTCATAATTAGCAAGGAGTGGAGATGCATCAGCGCCAACAATGATCTGTGCCAGCCTGGGGATTTCCCTGCTGGGCCATCAGATCCCTCTTGGAGAAGGGTTTTAAAGCCATGCAGGAGTCTCTGATTGTTGGGGGCAGCAGTGGCGCTGCTCTCACAATAATAACCGGGTTGACAATCTGCAAAAAAACTTCCTGGGCTCTGAAGCACTGGCTCTTTTTCCTTTTCCCTTCCTGTCGAGAGTGAARGCTCAGCACAAAGGAGTGGATTTTCAATCGGTTCAGATCTCTGTAGTTCCACTGGAGCCGAGCAGGCTGAGCTGATTTACACAGAGCCKGTCCAGGGGCGCTCCCAGCTGATGGCATTTTGAAGCAGTGACATTTAAAATGAATCAGTGCCACTGTGATGGCATTGCTCTCCATCAGCTCAGCAGCACAGCAGCTTCTCCAGGAAGSCAGCTCCTGATAAAGCTCTTCCCACTGAATTGTGTGTTATCTGGGGAACAGGTTTTTTCTAATAAAAAGTCCGTTTTCCATCAAGTRCTTATAGCAGGAGCCATAGATAATAATTAAAAAAAAATAGTTTGACCTTTTATGAGAAACGTTTTAAACTTTTGCAGCAAAATATTGATTTTAGTGTATTTGAAGAAAAAGAGTTTCAGGAGTCACATTTAGTAGGAAAGAAAGTCAGAAGCTCAGGTGGAAACCTCTGCAGTCAGGACCTGTGTCCTTCAAGGGTTCTGGTTTACARTAGTTTGAGGAAATTGTTCTAAATATGGGGTGAAAACAAAATATTTGAAAAACAGTTGAGTGCCATTTAATGAATATGCTTTTTAAGACATTCCAGAACACTGAGGTTGTGGGATTAAACTGTGAGCATTCACTGAACAGCCTGGCAGTGGGAGAACACAACAAAGGGACCTTGGGCAGGAGAAGAGCTGTTTCTGTTTYCAGACAAGCTCTGGGAAGAGGTGCTGGAGGAGAGCAGGAGCCCTGTCAGAYTAGTCCTGAGATCTTCTCCACACCTGCCAGGGGAATCCACTGACTCTCCAGCTTGCTTTGTGCCAAATGTTATTAAAAAAACCCAAATTTTAGATGAATAGAAATGGAGTTCTTGCAGCACAAGACTGAAACTTTACCAAGATATCAGCTGGATATCAGCTGGACTTCCATGCAATTTCCTAGAAAATAAAGTTTCAGGCTTCTGGCTGATAATCAGTACTAGTTTGCCTTCCTCCAATCCCCCCTACTTTTTTTTTTTTTTTTTTTTTTTTTTTTTTTTTTCTTTAATTCAGGCTAAAAGTCTGCCCAGTACATGTCAGTAGCTTTTCCTGCCTCTTAACTTCCATATTATCTGTACTGGTTTTGCATGGATGCTTCTGTGTGTGTAATCAGCTAATTATCTCATCCATCTTCAGCAGATAAGGCAAGGAAAAATTAAATTAGAATGAAACAGTAACAATTCTTCTAAAGATCAAAGTGTAATGATAACTACAAATTTTAACATGCAAAATTATGCAGTGTTGCCTACACAGCATGGATTTCCCGTAGCTGTCCTGTGGTCCAGTTGAGAATTTTGAATTATTTCCAGTGTAAAATGCCCCAACCTCTGAGTAAAGTGAGTGGAAAAATTCTAGAGGTGTAAAGGCTAATCCAGAGTTCCACTGATGGGTATGTTCATATATTGATTCATCAAGACAACAGCTGACACATGATGTAAAATATTTCAATCTACTGCTGTTATAATTGCCTGAAATTCAGCCATGACCTGGTGGGACTGATATTTGGAGAGAGAAGGGTTGTGCAGTAATGATTTAGGGAGAAAAAAAAAAACAAAAAACCACATAAACCAACTATATTGGGATGGGGTTGGTTCTTCTGACACGTTACAGGAGAAAAATCACTCCTGCACCAATCTGGAATTCAGAGTTTGGAATCAGGCTAACGATGTGGTTGGGGTACCACATACACACAGAGTTCCTCTACCTCCCACACTGAAGCCAAGATATYTCCAATGTACTGGAGTTTCAAGAGTTTTAGTGGTCCTTACATATTTCCAAACCTCAGTTATGATAAGCCCTGCACTTGGCCTTGATTCTCTTCTTCCAGAGAGAGCCATTGAAATGCAGGTGGTGTAGCAGAGACACAGCAGCTTTGTTACAGYGCTCCAAAGTGTCTGGGAGTGTTATTAGAACTGATAAAGTCCTTGGCTTGCCTTTTAAGGGAAATTGAGCCCAACTCAGGCGAGATTAATCATCAGCCAGCCCTGACACCACACATGGCCGAGCAGCAGGTGATACCTCGGRGGCTGCTCCAAAAGTTTCCCCAATGTCCAACACACAATGATTCAGGAAAGATCCATCTCTGAAAGGAATGAGGAGATTCCTCCTTTTGGGTGAACGGGAGGAAAGAGCCACTTTTTGCTTTCCCTTTGGGCTGCAATTTKATTCTGTGTCTTGCCTAAATGCATTGTCCAGCCATGCAAACGTGTAGGGCTGGGCAGGTCTGCAGAGGGTTGTGATTGTTCTGTAGAGGGGTGTGATTGTTCTGTAGATTGTTCTGCAGAGGGGCTGTGATTGTTCTGCAGAGGGGTGTGATTGTTCTGCAGAGGGGTGTGATTGTTCTGCAGAGGGATGTGATTGTCCTGTAGATTGTTCTGTAGAGGGGCAGTGTTTGCTCTGTAGAGGGGCTGTGATTGTTCTACAGAGGGGCTGTGATTGCTCTACAGAGGGGCTGTGATTGTTTTGCAGAGGGGCTGTGATTGTTCTGTGAAGGACCAAAGGGGCTCTGAGGCACAGCACAGCTCCAGCCCCTCGGAGAGCCCTTCCAGAGGGTTTGCTTTCACCACTCACTGGAAACTCCTCAGGAAGGGTGCTGGTCTCTCTGCTGCTTAGTGATACTTTTCTGTTAAATCTGGGAAATTCAAAATAAAGCTTGRTTTTGATAGTGGAAAATGAGGATGTTGGTGGAGATCCTTTCTTTTCTAATCTGCATACATACACATGTATATATTGCATACAGCAGCAGCCATGCCATCACTCCACACAATGCATTTGCATTCAGTCTGTGATATAGCCCACGAGTGGGGAGATGGACAATTCTGCACACCATTCCAGGGTTTGGTGTTTCCTCAAGCACAGTGTTCCTGCTGATACTGAATGAACAGCAGGATTTCCCTGCAGAAGTTTAGAATCAGACATCTTCCCAAGTGTAGAATCAGACATCTTCCCCTGTACAGCAACTACAGGGCACATCCTCATTTGTTTTGGAGTTCTGGGAGGTGGAGGAGTTTGTGCAGCAGCCTGGATGCTATTCAATAAAATATTCTCTCAGAAGCACACGCTCTGAGGTGGTTATTGTGAAATCTGATTTTATCTGAATGCCAGGGCACTTCATCTGGCCCCTTTCTCCGCCTCTGTGAAGGTGTTCTCTTTGGTAAAACTAAAGATGAAATTAAGATGGGGATAACCTCTGGGAGGAATGATAACAAGGTCTCTTTTCTGAAAGATGATGTCACAAAACAATCTGTGAGGGAGCATTTATTTGAGTGAGTGGATTTACAGCTGTCACTGTTTGAGTCCTGTCTGTTCCACAGTGCTGCCCTTTCTCAAAAAGAGATTACAAGGAGGCTGGAAAGGGACTTTCACAAGGGGGAATGGTCTCAAGCTGAAGGAGGGAAAGTTTAGATGGGATATGGGAAGGAATTGTTCCCTGGGAGGGTGGGGAGGCCCTGGCACAGGGTGCCCAGAGAAGCTGTGGCTGCCCCTGGATCCCTGGCAGTGCCCAAGGCCAGGCTGGACATTGGGGCTGGGAGCAGCCTGGGACAGTGGGAGCTGTCCCTGCCAT
>NW_026623408.1:659755-667045 GCF_030028575.1 Malurus melanocephalus | reverse complement strand
GTGGGATTCTCTGGTACCTTTGTGCTGCACCAATTCAGAGTGTGCATAGAGGCAAAGACATGCAATGGACTCAGCTGAATAAAAGGGATTTCTTTGCCTCTGCCATGGTCTTGGGACCTGTGAATGCAACCCCTGCAAAGGTGCAAGGTGTKCCTACAGAGTGTTGCAGCTCTGACCAGAAATCTGATTTTGGAGGAATCTCCTGAGACTCTTCACTGCGACACTCTGGCTGCCAAAGCAGAGTGGTCTGTGTGTCAGAGCTGGGTTCTTGGCACCATTTGCTTGAGACATCTGCTCCTTTTGAGTCATCCTGCATCCTCCTGTAGCCATGGATTTCAGGGGCCTTTTGAGCTGGCTTCCACTGCTCGTACCTTAAACTGTAGGAAACTGTAGGACTTGTCTTTCAATTCAATTTCCCACAGCCATAAACCCATTGAAAGAGAAACAGTAGTGTTCACAGGAGCACAGGTCAGTTCACAGACAAGCTTTAACTTTTTTTTTCTTACTTATTCAGAGCTTGGAAAGTCTTTGACATTGCTGCCTCTTGCTTGAAGCATCATGTTCTTTGATCTTTATGTTGTCTCATCTTTATCCGCTCTGTTACAATTTCTCTTGCTTTTATCATGTCTGTATTTTTCCTTATGATAAGTTTTGTAGCATTATAAAATGTCTTCGAGAATTACTTTATTGTTTCAAGCCCTGCAGACATTAGTCTTTATTCCACAATCTGTTATTACCTTCAGTGTTGTGCTACCTCCTTTCCTGTCTCTGTTGTAATCTTTGCTGTTGCTCTTTGTATTTCTGCACTGGGGCTCCTCTCTTGTCCACACTGACAAATTAATTTTCACTCCTTCCCTGTGTATATTTTTCTCATTCATTACTTTTGTTGTCTGCTTCATCCTACAGTTCTCAGGCTAAAGCTCAGTCAGCTTCCCTGCAAAGAAATCAGATTACTCTTCCCACCTCAGACGGACCCTTACCGGTACCTGAAACAGCCTTTTTAGAAATTCTGTAAGTTTTTCTCCAYTCTCCTGCAGACTGCAATATGATCATTTGTTAAATGAGATCCAAATTTTGTGTCTTTTTGAAAAGCTTGGACTGGCTGTGAGGGGCTGCACACGAAGCAAYTGAGCCCTGGATTAATGATGTTTTGTTGGGGGAGTGTGGCTCGTGTGTGTTTGTCACGCAGCATCCTGCCCTGAGCCAGGGARTCACCCAGGGGTGCTGGGTGTCCTGGAATATTTG
The DNA here is from genome assembly GCF_030028575.1 of Malurus melanocephalus. Classification (NCBI taxonomy): domain Eukaryota; kingdom Metazoa; phylum Chordata; class Aves; order Passeriformes; family Maluridae; genus Malurus; species Malurus melanocephalus. The sequence continues at coordinate 665,800 of NW_026623408.1, read as the reverse complement.
GGGCAGAGGGGGATAAGGGCAGTCTGAGCACAGAGAAGGCATGGAAGGGCTGCTCTGTGCCCGGATCTGTACGGAGAGGAGGAGGCCCAGMCTCGGCAGACAATGGCAAACAGCTCTGGGGGAATATTGCCCTACCCAGATAAAGCCTTAGGATTTTTGGTTTCTTTATTTCCATGGATCTGTATTCTCACACTTCTCCAGTGCACAGCACTAAAGCTCCTGTTCTCCCATCTTCAGACAAAACAATTCCTCTCTGGGCCTGAAATCCAAGGACACTTCACTGCTTCAGAGCCCCAAAATATGGAAACAACAGAGAATTGGGGGGAGCAAACTTGGGGTGATTGACAYCATCAGCTGAAGGTGTCATTGGAGAATTGGGGCCCGATGTGTTCATGAGACAGAACTGATCAAAGGGGAAGATCTCGTGACTCGGGGTCCATTTTGGGTGCAGCCTCAGGAGGAGGCTTTGTCTGCCCTCAATGTACCAGCAGGCCTGGATTAAATTTGTCTGCTTTTATTCTCTTCACTTTGTCTGGGCTCTGTTTCAGGTGAGCCTTGTTTTAGGCATCACAGCTCATAAAGTAATGCAGCTCTGGTTGTGCTGCCACCAGCTGTAATCAGGTTTACACCATTGTGGGGAGCAGATTTGTTTCAAGACTTGTCAATAAGATTCAAAATATTGTTTAAAACATGTGTACAGTGAGCTGGRGCCTGGATTTATTATAGACATGAATTAATAGACTGCTGGATTTTAAGAGTTCAACAGAATATTYTCTTTTCCTGCCTATCCTCTTTCAAATGCCTGTGCCATCAGTATGCTGGGAATGCTCTGAGTGGATTTAAATCTTTATTTAGCTGGATCTGCTGGCTTGTCCAGGGAATTCTACAATGAAATATGTCAAATTTTTCCCCATTAGTGTTGTGCAGATTGAAACACAGATGCTGGCTGTATACTGGGATCTAAATCTCCATCAGATGCTCTAATCTGGCTCTATACTTCACAGAGACCTTAAAAAAAAAAACCCTTCAGCACTTAGGTTCTGCTAGGGCAGCTGTTAAATAGGTTACAGAGATCACTCTCAGTGCCCAGCTCTCACTTTKTGCAGATTAGGACAGGAGCAGCACTGAGCAGGGGAAAACCCCATTTGTGAGCTGGAGAGGGAGCAGGGAAGGAAGGTTTGAGATGGTGATAGCCAGTGTGGTGGAAAAATCACAGTTACATCCTGAACTCAGCAATTTGCACTGCAGTTTTTCTGCACCACTGATACTGCAACTGTTTCTTGACAAATCCCGTTATGCCCTGTATTGAAGACAGACTCATAAATAAAGCTCTTTTATGGGGAATTCAAGATAATTCTTTTAATTCACACTAAGTCATTAAAATATGTTTGGGAGATGTACACCAATATTACTGCTGTGGTATAATAAACCTGCTGCACCTTTTGGTAAAAACTCTGAAATGGAAAATACAAATAAATGGCAGCAGAGCAAACAAACTGTGGAATATCATTATGGTTCTAATTTATGCAATTGCTGCYCCTGCAGATCTGATCATTTTGGAGAAGTATTTTATCAAGACTGAGAGCCCRAATCTGCTCTTCATTTATATTTAGGAACCAAATTGACGCATTTTAAAAATAGACATGGTTAATATTCTGAAATAACAAAGAATATGTGGAGTTCAAGGTGTTCTGAACTGCACTACAAAGAGGTTGCTTCTCTGAAAATTAGAGAGGATCAATGTGTGCATGTACTTTGTTATGTTAATGGATGCTTGGAGCAGCACCACGAATTATTGGATGTCGAGGAGGCTCCTGGGACTGCTTGGAGTATTTTTGATGCTCTTCATCAATCTGCTCAGTTATTCCTCTCAGTTTCTGAGGGCAGCTTCCAATGCTGCAAATTAGATATCCTATTTCAGAGGAATCATGTGTTCAAGAAGATAAAGGCAACCCCAAAATCTGGCCCAGAATTCAGATTATTTTTCCCTTTCTCTGCATTCCATCCCTGTCATTATTCCAACCTGCATCTGGGAACAATGCTGCAGATTTTGGAGCTTGGGGTATTCCTTGTTCTCATTCAGATGATATTTGGATTGTACAGTGCTTTCATCTTTGAGTCATGCCTGCTCTACACTCACATTTACACCAAAACCTGCGATTAATCCATCCATAAGGCACAGAAATCCTGCCATTTAAAGGCACTGTGCACCTCGATGATGCCCTATGATAAATTGTTATCTTAATTAAATGTCAGCCAGATTTTTGCTCTTTGGCATTGTTCAAACAATTTTCATATCTGTTGGCATGTCAGTTTAGGCAAAAAAAGGAAGAATGAACAACATCAGATGTTCACTGATGTGTGGCAGTGGTCTTCCCAACTTTCATTTGGGGCCAGAGATTGGGATGGCACATATTGCTGCCTCGACAGATTGCATTATTAGGTCACCTTGCAGAAAAGTAATTTAACTTGTTAATTAGTTGTGAGATATTTCAATTATCCTGGTGTCTGGGAGCCTGGAGCCTGCCTTCTACTGTGTCTCCTCCTTTGTTACTGCAATTTGATTTACCCAAAAGCAAACCAGACTTTTTGATGATTTAAGATGTTGCTTGAAAGGATTGATTTGGAATTGGTCCCTTATTAATGAAGAGCAGAACAAGGAGGGGCACAATGGTGCATCCCCAAGCTCACTGGTGCTCCAGCACTTAGAGAAATGATTTCCATGGATTTCCWCACCTTTCAGACACAGCAGTGCCCAGGTTACAAGGAAGGGTTCCAGGCAGTTGTTTAAACCTGCAGAGTCCCAGAGCAGTTGTTTGGGGCTTCCCTTGCTCAAGAATTATTGTGAAAAGTAGCAATGACACCATAAAATGACACATTAATACAAGGCCAACCAGAATAGGAAATGTTCCTTTAAAACACCTCTGCAGGAAGGTGAGCTGCCAGCACAGAGCACTGCAAGCAACTGGGTAAAAAAGGAATTTGGGGCAACCTGGGCACCAACCTACAGGCTGGGTGGAGAGGGGATGAGCAGCAGCCCTGCAGAGAAGGGCTGGGGGAGCTGTGGGTGAGAGCTGGGACCCCAAACACCCCTACCCTGGGTGAGCCCAGCAGGGAGGGGATTCTGTCCCTGTTCCCTGTGCCCTGTGCCCAGGTGAGAGCCCACAGGCAGAGCTGCCCCAGCCCTGGGGCCAGCACAGGGAGGAGCTGGAGCTGCTGCAGAGAGCCCAGAGGAGGCTCCAGGATGAGCAGAGGGATGGAGCAGCTGTGCTGGGAGGAAAGGCTGGGAGAGCTGGRATTGTTCAGCCTGGAGAGGAGAAGCTTTGGGCTGAGCTCAGGGTGGCCCTGCAGGGCCTGAAGGAGCCAAAGGAAAGATGGAGAGAGACAATGGCCAAGGGCTGCAGGGACAGGAGSCAGGGAATGGCTTCCCAGTGCCAGAGGGCAGGGCCAGATGGGAGATTGGGAAGGAATTGTTCCCTGTTTGGGTGGGCAGGCCCTGGCACAGGGTGCCCAGAGAAGCTGTGGCTGCCCCTGGATCCCTGGCAGTGCCCAAGGCCAGGCTGGACATTGGGGCTGGGAGCAGCCTGGGACAGTGGGAGCTGTCCCTGCCATGGCTGGGGTGGCACTGAGAAGATGTTTAAGGTCTCTCCCAACCCAAACCACTCCACAATTCCCAGGCTGTGGCTGATCTGTCTGTGGCTGTAAATGAATTGATTTCCCATGAATGTAGAGAGAATCTCTGGAGCCTCCCCAGGAGCCTGAGCTGCCTGCAGAGAGCTGCACTGAGCCCCGCCAGGGAGGCCTCTGAGCAGCTCCAGGGTTATTGAAGCCAAAGATATCCTGAGCATCAGTGTTCCATACTGGTAAAAACTGTTTAACCTCCATGTTCTAACATCACTCAGGTCCTCATCCCATTTATTCAATATTCCATTTATTCCAAAAGCTCAGAGTTCTGCTGGCTGAGGGGACAGGCTGCTTTGCACCCTATGCTTGGCTGTCAATCCCTGTGAGTTACCAGGGATCAGGGGAGCGGTGTCCATGTCCTCCTCCCGGCTGAACAGAGCAGAGTGGAAAAGCGAGATCAGTGTGGAGAAATGAGGCAATCAGCATAAAATCAGGCTTGGAACCGAACAAGGGCTTTGGAGGAGTGAAAGGGAAAAGGGATAAGCAGGGCCAGGAGCAGCCTGGATTTTCAGAAAAGGTCACCAGTGGGGTCTGGTAACCTGTGCCTCTGCCTCTCAAGAAAATGAGATTAAAGAGCTCTGTCAGAACTCGGTGTGATAACACTGTACAACACKGTGGCTTTGGGCAAGAGGGCCCAWACCCTTGTGAATTCTGAATAAAACRGCAGAATTGGACCACTGCCAATTTCTGAGAGTCTCTGAAGGCTTTCATTTCATCTGCATCCCTTGGTGCAACCCAAAGGGGACAGTGTGCCAGGGGAGTGATGCTGACATGGGTAGGAAGCCACCCAGTGCCTCACCTAAGGAAGCAATTCGACCCCTTGAAATAAAATACTGTTTCAGCATATATATATATATATACACATATATATGTATACTATTTCAGTGCTGCTTTTTCTTTTGTCCTCCTGAAATTTGGATGAGCGATGATCTTTTTCTGCTTTAATTATTCAGTTTTATTACCTATTTTGCAGACTATCATTTACTTCTGACAAATGATCTMCAGTAAAAGGAAACTCCTGCTTGTCATAAAGATTTAGTTCCTGGGAAAGATGTGGTAAAAAGMTGAAGCTGAGTGGAGTGTTTATTTCTAAAAAGCAAGGTGTGAAGGGATGCTTTCAATTACCCAGGGCAGGGGGAGGGTGCTTTTCAAAATGAATCCACACAAAACGGGGATTTCTAGAACAATTTTGAGAAAGATATTAACAGGATGTCTGGGCACTCACTGAACTTTAAAAGGTGCTACATGCTTAATCTTTTAAAAGTAATATTTGAGAGAGGGAGAAATAGAAAAGAGCAAATCTGGCATATGGTTGGCTGGTTAGCACTTCTTACAGCRAGGCTGTTTTTGCTGTAATGTTCCTTCCTGCCAGACTGTGAAATCTGAGGAGGGAGGACTTTCTCAGAGCCTTGGAGGGCCGTACTCAGCCTTTTCCATACTACAGAAGTGGAAAGGCAGCAAACTTTCTTGTTTTCTACAGTCAGAACTGAGCAGTCTCTGGCAGGAATTGGAGCTGATTTTATTGTGCTGTTTGCTTTGCMATTCTCCCTTTCTTTGCCTACCTGGGCCTGATCCAAACCATTCTGAGGTCAAGGACAGAGCTTTTCACAGGTGGGATTTCCATCTGAATTTGCCAGAACCTCAGGCTTATCCCCTCAGTTGCTGCCAACACTTGTGGAAACTCTCCTGTTTAGCTGCTGAACATGGGAAAGGTGAGATTTCCATGGCGGAAAATCAGACAGGAGGAATTCTTCCTATTTTTGACATGATTTTGGTTCACCCATGATGCAGAGGGASGTGACAGTTCAATAATGGGACCACATTTCTGACAGTGACAACTGAGCTGACTGTGTTAATGAAATTCACAATCTCTCCTAGGTTTATTGTTTGATTTGGTTTGGTTTGGTTGGTTTGGTTGATTTGGTTTAGTTTAGTTTGGTTTGGTTTGGTTTGGTTTGGTTTGGTTTGGATTGGATTGGTTTGGTTGGGTTAGTTTGGTTGGGTTAGTTTGGTTTGGGTTGGTTTGGTTTGGTTGGTTTGGTTTGGATTCATTTGGGTTGGTTTGGGTTGGTTTGGTTTGGGTTGGTTTGGTTTGGTTTGGTTTGCGTTGGGTTGGTTTGGTTTGGTTTGGTTTGGTTTGGTTTGGTTTGGTTTGGTTTGGTTTGGGTTGGTTTGGTTTGGGTTGGTTTGGTTTGGTTTGGTTTGGGTTGGTTTGGTTTGGGTTGGGTTGGTTTGGGTTGGATTGGGTTTTTTTGTTTTGTTTTTCTCCCTGGCTTCTTAGGTTAGGTTTTTCCCCCAAAAAATGCTAAGTTGAGATAATTTGGTACCTTGGGTTTTCCACAGTTGAGGACAATTATGAAA
>NW_026623408.1:658442-659703 GCF_030028575.1 Malurus melanocephalus | reverse complement strand
GGAAAAAAAAAAAAAAAAAAAAAAGAAGGACAATTTAATGTGACTACTTCATTAAAGTGGAGGATTTCTGTTGGGTTGGCATTCTGAGCAGTAACACACAGAACATGTATGAACATGTATGAACATGTGTGACCTCAGCAGCAGCAAGCATTGAAGCGATGGCTCATGAAAGCAGCATTTGTTAAATCATCAAAGCCACCGTTAACATGTTCCAAGTGCAGGGAATGGAACATAATCCCCCTTTCTCCTTGGTGTAGATATTTCCAAAGGAGATATTCTGGTTTTGGTGTTTCTTCTATTGATTTGTGTCCAGCTCAGACTGTGCTCCAAAGCTTGACCACGTCCTTGATATTAAATTCGATGTTAAACGAGGCAGGATTCATTTGAGTTTGGTAGTGAAAAGTATGAGCGCTCATTCCTTTCACAAGTCTCACAGATGTACTCACATTGCGCTGTAGAAACCATCAACAGCTCTTTTTTTTTTTTTCCTCTGAAATATGCTCAGGCAATCTCACACGTCTCTGACTCGCTTCTCTGACGTTCATCACTCACTTAMGAGTAAAATTAAAACGGCTCTTCTGCAAGACTTTTTTAATTGAGAAAGAAGTTATTCTGAAAATAAACCTAATTTTCAAAAAAGTAAAATGCCCAAGTATATCTAATCTGTTAAAGTCTCAGTTAGGAAGGGCATTTTTTCTCCTAAGAAAATATTTTCCCACCTTTATAAGGAATTGGTCTTTTTAAACATTCCTTTAYTAAATATCTGTATATTTTTGATGGCCTAAACATGAATATTCAGCTTGGATAAATACTTTAYCTGAGTCCTTTGACCAGATCTATTTATACTCTGATCCCACCAGATCACTCATAAATTCCAATGTCACACCCTCAGCAGAGCCAGTAGGGGTTTGATGGACACAAACTGAACCCTGTGTCCAGCACACCAAAATTAAAATAAGGAAATAGTTGTGATTAGAAACCTTCGAATTGATCTTGGAAAGGCACAAGTGTGTGTTCCTGTTGTTATTCTGGAACAGTCACTCAGGGAGTTCCCATTGTGAGTACAGGAGTGCTGCCTTTAAAAATTATTCCTCTTAAATCAGACATCTCCGAGTTCCAGCTCTTCTGCAGTATTTGAAAAAAAGAATAAAAAAAAACCTCTTGCAAAACTTGGGGAAGTGCAGAGATCAAATTGTTCTGCAGGTCTTTCAAAGGCTGAGAACAAAGAAAACCACTAAAACCATGATTTATTCCGTGAGAG
>NW_026623408.1:643784-658231 GCF_030028575.1 Malurus melanocephalus | reverse complement strand
AGAAATTCTCATCTTTTGAAAGAAGGGAAAGGCTGTAGAGCACATTTTTGAGATATCTTTGCAACCAAACCAGCCCTGCTTGGGGATAACAAAAGCAGAAAGATCCATTGCACTGTGTGAAATAAATACTGCATGTATTCCTAAATGCCCTATAACCAGCCTGGTATCATTTGTACTAATCACATTATCATGTCTGTCTGCGAGAGATGAATGCCTGGATGCAAGGAATTAAACCAATGATAAATTAATTTTGAATTGTTTCTTGTTGTTGTTGTTGTTGTTCCTGAGTGAGAGCAGCTTTGCTGTCACCGTTTGGGAGAAGAAGTGATGGCTTTGGTGGGAACTGAAGGGAAGCTTTGGAGTGTGGACTCTGTTCCCTGTTCCTGCAGCTCTCAGGTGAGCTGGGGCTGCCAGAGGAGGTGCAGGATGAGATGAATGTTTGGGAGAGCTGCTCACRGGGATTCCTCTCCTAAGCAGGCAGGTTGTGGATTCCATTCCCTACAGCCCTGTGCAAAGGAGGAACCATTCTGGGGGTTCTGTCACAAAATCAGAGAAACACAGAATGTCCTGAGCTGGAARGGATCCCCAAAGATCMCRGATCCAGCCCCTGTCCCTGCCCAGCYCCCAYCAATCCCCCCTGTCCATCCCTGGCAGCGCTGTCCAAAGGCTCCTGGAGCTCTGGGACCATTCCCTGGGGAGCCTGGGCAGTGCCAGCACCCTCTGGGAACAGCAGAACCTTTCCTGATCTCCAGCCTGAGCCTGCCCTGGCACAGCTCCAGCCATTCCTGATATTGTCCCTGTCCCAGGGCAGAGCTCAGAGCTCCTCGTGTGGCTTCCCCTCTTTCCTTCTCTGTTATATTTGGTAGGATTCAGGTTATGAAGGGATCTTGTTAATCCTTTTTAACACCTCTGAGTGTGCTTTAAAATGATTTCAGTATTTCTAAAACTGATTGCTGTGTCTGCTGCAGCCAGTTAAGAGCCYGTTAGGAGACCTTTCCTGCAAGAAGTGTTCTTACTTACCCGTRGTATCTCACAGATAGGAAATACTCAGGTAAATGATTAGATTTCAAAAAGATAATTATCATTCATCAATATGAAAAGCAGCCTTATTAGGAATTCATAAACTCAGAATAAATCTGTTCTGGTGACAAACCAAATTTTTCAAYCTAACCAGTACTATGAGTAATAGCCAGTTGAATTATTTACTGAAGAATTAAACTTGTTTTCACCCAAGATGTTGTATCTGATTTTGTCACCAATTCACCAAGAGGTGGACTTCCCACAGAACTCATCAACCAAACATTATCTTATCAATGTTATGTCATATCACAAGGGAGATAAAAAGTGTGTGGCTGATAGAGGTTCGTCAAGGCACTGGGGTCTAATCTTAGAGGAGCTGCTAAGATAACAACCAGTATTCCAGGTGATGGCTGCAAAACTTTGCTCCTTGTCACCAGGATGTGGCACAGATGGAGGTTGGCACTGCTGCTGCCTTGTCACCGGGATGTGGCACAGAGACACAGACAGTGGCACTGCTGCTGCCTGTTCCAGGGCTGTTCAGCTCTCAGCAGCCTCTGCTCTCTGTCAGTTCACACCCCCGAGGGTTTACCCTGGGCTCTTTTGACTGATTCCCCTGTGGGGAGGTTGCTAGAGGTGACAGTGGGACAATCTGACTGGTGGTGCCATCCTTGTGCTGATCACAGAATCCCAGGATCTCTGGGGYTGGAAAAGCCCTCCCAGCCCATGCAGTCCCRGCTGTGCCCGATGCCCACCTTGTCCCCAGCCCAGAGCTCTGAGTGCCACCTCCAGCCCTTCCTTGRRCMCCTCCAGGGATGGGCACTSCAAASCTCCCTGGGCAGCCCCTGCCAAGGCCTGAGCACCCTTTCCATGGGGAAATTGCTGCTGCTGTCCCCCCTGGCCCTGCCCTGGCCCRGCCTGATGTTAGGCTTTGCACTAGGGAAAACATAAACCAATTTTTATTCACTTGCAGTTCCTTCCCTGAATCACATTAGATCAAAACATGGATGTGTTGTAGCTACCGTTGCTGTCAGAGGCTGGATGTCATCCGGAAAGGGAAGGAAACAGAAACACTTTTGTTGTTCCAACAAGGAAGCTATTTTGTTACTGATAGCCCAGAAACAGCCCAGATTGGGTATTTCCAGGTCTAATCAAAACCTCACCGTGAACTTTGTACGTGCCTTGGACTGGTTTGATTTTTATTCTTAGAGTGCTGTAAATATTGCTGGCACACACATGCTGAGTGATTAGCTGGACTTGAAATAACCAAAGCTTCTCATATAGGGACTATGAATCCTGGAGGGYTCAGAAAAAATAGAGGAATTTGTAGGAATTGCTGCAATGTCGGAATAAACAGTGGAGACGGCATCCTGAAGGACTTTCTCCTTTAATTCAAAGTTAAAAAAYGGTTTCAGTTACTGCTAAATCCAGTGTCCTTTTCGTAAACCTAAAAGCACAACCTGCATTTAAATTCAAGTTCACAAACTGCCAAAAAAAAAAAAAACCCAAAGCAACAGAACCCCAAAAAAATTTAAAAACCAGAAAACCTTTGTCCATACATTTGTTACACAGATGACAGACAACTTTTCCTTATACTCTGGATTCCCTAAATCATAGAAGCACAAAATTCTAAGGGCTGGAAAAGGAACCTTAAAGCTCACCCAGTGCCACCCCAGCCATGGCAGGGACMSCTCCCACTGTCCCAGGCTGCTCCCAGCCCCAATGTCCAGCCTGGCCTTGGGCACTGCCAGGGATCCAGGGGCAGCCACAGCTTCTCTGGGCACCCTGTGCCAGGGCCTGCCCACCCAAACAGGGAACAATTCCTTCCCAATCTCCCATCTGGCCCTGCCCTCTGGCACTGGGAAGCCATTCCCTGGCTCCTGTCCCTCAGTCCCTGAGGAATTGTCCCTCTCTGGTTTCCCTGCAGCCCCTGGCTGGAGCAGTCCCAGCTCTCCCAGCCTGGCTCCACAGGGGAGGGGCAGTTGGGATCTCTCTCATTCAGCTCTATAGTCCCACACTGAACTACAGACYAGCAGAGTTATTTGGGCTGTAAAACTTCCCCAAGACATTTTGGGTTTTCTAATTTTCACACATTTTATAGTGTGAATTTCACAATCTCATTACCTGCCACTAGCTAAATCTATCAAAACATTAAAACTTGGTGTTGTTTTCTCCCTTTCCCCATTCATAATTTCAGCTATTGTTTTTTTCCTTTCCTGAAGTGCAGGTATGAAATGTGTATCCACTAGTTGCTTTCATCCTTCAGATTACTGCACTGCTTCTTTCTCCAGTGCCTGGGAGATGACATCACATGTATTTTCCTGCATAAAACCGAGCCCTAACTCCCAAGCTCTTGGAATCCTCGCCCAGGTCTCAGTGCTTGGAGCGTGGTGTAAGGGCTGCCTCCAGCTGTGCGCCGCATTTGCACACACAATCCCTCCCACTGCCCGACAACAAGTGGGGAGCTGCACAAGCAGGTGACTGTAATTAGTCGTTTGCATCCATAATCACCTCATTTGCACATGCAGAGGGAGCAGCTCTGCATTTTAATSGGTTCTGAAGCTCTGCTGCAATGCTGCTGCCTGCCTTGGTGTGCCCAGGCACGACGGGGGCGTGTTGGGGTGACAGCGGGTCTGGGGCGATTCCCTGCCAGGCCAGGGGMATCCAGGACCACACGGACCCCGTGGGAGAAGGGGATCCCTGCTGAGGACCCCTGCTCCTTCTCCTTGCTGAGCCTCCTGAGGGATTCCCACGAGTGGAAGGGATCTGTTTGTGCTGACAGTGCCATCTGTGCGCTGCTTCCTGGCACACCTAGAACTCTCTCCCTCTCCATCTCCCTCTCCATCTCCCTCTCCATCTCCCTCTCCATCTCCCTCTCCATCTCCCTCTCCATCTCCCTCTCCTCTCCATCTCCCTCTCCCTCTTCCTCTTCCTCTCCTCGGTGGAGCTACAAGGGGTCCTATTTGTCAAATATCAAATACAGAATTGGAATTCCTGCTCATTTTCCTGTGCTGTTGGCGTCTGAAGTGTTATCAAGTTTTTGTTGGAGTGAAATAATCCRAAATCTAGGTCAAGTTCATTCTCCAGAAGTCTCTTGAGTATTGTTTTTCTACAGGTTGAAATGATATTCAGGCTCTTCTACATTAGTAAAATAGCCTGATTAATGGGAATTTAAAATGCAAAATAGCATCTTCACTAAACTTTCTWGGTCCTTCTCTGCATATCATTGTCTGGAATCCCAAATCTTGCCAGTAAAGTACAATATAGTTTCAGAGACTGTAAATCAGTCAAGGGAAGGTGATCATTAAATACATTAAAATGCATGAAAATTACCTAAATGGAAACCATTAGATTAAATGAAGCAGCTACAGTATAATATCCTGATGACTCCAGAAACTTTATTTAGATCATAACTGTACTGATGTTGTGCAAATCCCATGATTAAAGGGAACGTAACATATCTCTCCCTCTGCCTCCTTTTCTTTAAGAATTTGCAATTTCAATTCCTCCACGGCTTAATAAACAGTTACCTCAATAAAGGCTCTTCCCGACRCTCGGCACCAATCTGCATTTTGATGTGGTACAGCACGAAGCCTTATCTCAGTGTGGCATGTTTGCAGAAATAACAATGTTTAAATAATGACTGCAATGAAGCATGAAACCCTTTGCCAGCTAAAATGGACATAGTGAGGGATCTCAAGGCTCAGCTCCCGTTCCCCCTTTGGTGTTTCTCCTCTGAGGCTGACGCTCGTCCCTGCTCCCAGAGCCCTGCTCCTGACCCCGTGCACAGCTGGAACAAATTCTCTGGTTTATAGTTCTTTATCACCCCACTCAACGGCAGCTTTTGGTCTTAATGCCCAGCAGTTTCGTGGAGTTTCATTACAAATATATTTTACACTGTTTCTGTTGAAACCTCCTWGTGAATTATCGTTTTCCTTCTCATCTCAGTGGCATCGTATTTGCCATACAATTTGTGGATTGTGAATGCTCCTGTGCTTCTTTATGCAGCTCTTATATTGGATATTGCACAAGGTTCTCAGGGATTTAAAAGGTCAAATTTTCTGCACAAAATCTTCGACCTTTTCCTTGATTTTAATGGGTTGTTTCATGTGGGACTTTTCAGTCGTGTACATCCTGGTAATGCAGAAAGCGGAATTTCAATTTTTGATGTTCCACACTCCATTCTGCTGTCCCTAAACACGGGTGCCCATCGCTGTGTGGTGATTTGGTGCTCCCCAGCCTGCTGAGCTGCTCTCCCTATTCCCTGGCTCTATCTGCTCGAGTGCAGGCACTGGATTAGAGCTTCTGGGGAACTGGGATGGGACCACAGCACATGGGAACAGCTTCCTAAAGGAGTCRCTAATGGCTGTTATTCCATAACCCATCCCAATTCAGAAAGCTAATTCTGACTYATATTAAAATAACTAAAGAATGCTAACAGGTCGTTTAGCAATATTTATAATTTGAAAATGTTATATCAATACTATAAATAATTATAATTATCTATAGGTGATAATTGCAATGACAATGTGCTGTGTGTAGCGGACAAGGTTTAAATCCCTAAATTGGCYGATGGACACACGGGATGTGAGCAGCATCAGTGTGTTCAGTTAGTGTGCCCAAAAAGCAGGGTGCACGGTGTAATTCCAGCAGGAAGATGGGGAGGGAGGAGGAAGATTAGAGATCAGTGGCCCAGGGGTGCTTTTAGTTGCAGTGGACTCAATTGACTGCAAACTTGCAATTGCAGTTGACGTCAGTGGAAGCTGCTGGTGTCTAAGAAGTTCTCATCAGCTTAGCAGTATTCATCTGAAGACAAAATTAGAAATGTATTCCACATGGTGCCACTGCACGGGCTGTACTGTGTAGAGAGAGGAAGGGGATGTGAGGGATTCAGGTGGAGTTCAGAGAAAGGAGAGAAACCTTTCACAGAAACTGAAAGAGAATAGCCAAGAGGACTTGCAGCGACTGAGGAACACGAATAAAGAGAACAGAGGTTTCTCTCTGAAGAAAAGGTTTAGCCAAACTCCCTTCATATCACACACAGAATTAGAATTGTCTGCTTTGATTTTGAATTAATAGATCTTTTATGAAGAAAGCAGAGAGAATCAGGGCCGTTTGCAGAACAACACGAGAGCTCAGAGAACACCATTAGCGAAAGACAAAAGCTCTACAATTGTGGTTTTTTTTTTTTCCCTGCCAGTCTACAGGCAAAAGAAGCTGGCACAGGTTCAAGGCTGCAGTGGCCTGCTGAAGTACCTGGTAGGTTCTGCTGCCCTCTGTGATGTGGGGGAAGCATCGGGGCAGGATGGCAGAGCTCACCCCAGGAATTCCCTGGCTCTGTGCTGCTCCCTGTTTGCACCTGCACTGCTGGGCTGTTCCTGCAGCTGCTGCTGCCAGCGGGGACGCCAGCCCTTTGCTGTGGGCATGAATGGCATCCTGAGGGGCTCCCATCAAAGGAATGGTCACAGCAGCACTGCCAGTGGAGTCCCTGGTCCCACCTGACTGGCAGCAGCCCTCCCAGAGAGCAGGATGCACACCCTGAACTGTGCCCTTCCAGCAGGAATGGGACAGGGATTGGGATGGGGTTCAGCACACAGATTATTACAGAATTATTACAGAATTAATTCTGATTATTACAGAATCTGGTTTAAAATCCACTGGCTTGGGCCCTGATCCCACCCTTTTCCAGCTCCTCTCCAGTGCTGTCCACTGGTGCCAGTGTTTTGGTGAACAATCACACACTTTGCACTGCCAAAAGCAGCTGTTGATGAAGTTTGGGATTTTTAATCACAGCTGAACTTCCAGCTGTTTCCAGCAGCAYATAAAGGCTGTGCAGCAGCACTGTRGATCTGTTTATCCCCCTTCCAGCYCCAYTTAGGCAAAAGGAATATTTTTTCTGTACAGCAAGCATTCCTAATAATTATTATGTTTGTTTATACTTTGGAACGGCATTAAAAATGCTGATAGAAACTGAAAATCAAAATTAAAGCCTGTTCTTGTTAGAAAATGTTTRTTTTAATCATTTTTGTCCTTTGCTGACACAGAGAACATTCCCCACTGCAGCTGGTGGGGCCCTGCTGCTCCTYCCCTGCTTCATCCAGCCCCTGGCTTGGGCCATCCCTGATCTGCTCCTCACCTGGAGCCTCCTGTCCCACCTGGACTCCAACATGTGCCACCTCACAGGGCTGCTGAGACAGCTCCAGGAGCTGCTGGCTGCACAGAGGGATGTGCAAGRGCAAGGCTTTGACATTTGGGGTCTGTGTGAGGGCAGAGGCAGGAAGATCAGCTTRTTTCCCAGGAATGGAAATATTCCACTACATCCACAGGTGCTATATGTGTACAGAGGCAAAGAGAAGTTTCCTCTGCAGAAAGAAATGTATAAACTAAAGCTGAAGGCAGAAATTGCTGCTGCATTGGTTAAAAAACCACAGGGGTGATGCAAAGGCAAGTAAATTTTACCAGCACAGTCACAAGGGCTGGGCAATGTTTTGCTGACAGAGCAGGAGAAGCCTCAGAAGAGCAGCTTTGAGGGAACTTGTCAAGGAAATCCGAACTTGCACAGGCAGCTTCAATTATGTCTGCTCGGTTACTCCAACTGAAGCCTGATGAAAAATTTTAGAAGCTYGATATTTTCTTTCCTGTGGTTGGGAGAAACAAGCTGGATGCTGTTCAGGCTGTCATTTTGCTGCCTAAAGAGCAGGCCCTGCTATGCTGGWTTCTGTTCAGTCTTTGGGAAGATKGGGACTGGAAGAGRTTGGGAYTTTTTTGTCACCTTTTTATTTTCTGACAGCTGAAGTTGGAAAACGTGGTGGCAGTCCCAGTGACATTAATTTCTTATTTCACAATATTTTAACGATATTCTAGAGGGTTTAAAGCAGTGTCACCAATTTGATTACTGCTGCAAATGGGCAAAAATGCCAGTGCAGTCCAGAGGGGCAAAAATACCAAGGGGACAAAAATACCAGAGGGGAAAAAATGCCAGGACAATCCAGAGGGCCAAAAATACCAGTACAGTCCAGAGGGGCTGGGCTGGGCCTGGGAGCTCTGCTGGCAGAGCCTCCAGCTTTGGGCCCTTTATAGGGCTCGGAGCAGGCACTAAGAATCCCATCCCACCTTCCCAGGCTGGACACAGATCCCGAAGGACTTGCTGATGTAACCTTATCTCACAATGCACAATGTACATTAAAGAAGGTATTTGTACCTCCTGAAAGGTTTGTACTACAGTTGGTGTTTGGATCCTCCCTGCAGTGCCCTGGCTCTCACCTCATTTCCGAGTGCCACAGCAGCAGCTCCCCGTGCTCACAGCCTCTGTATTCCCAACCCTGCTCTGCTGAGGGATTTTTATTTCATACATCATTTCTTAGTTACAGCTGTGCAATCATCTATCACGTCTGCAGAGCGTGGCATGGCGGTGAGGATGTTCTCTGAATAGACACTGAAGAGGGAAAAATCAACACAGAGAAATCTGGGGGTTTTACTGCACTTAGGCAGTGCTCGTTTCTCAATTCTTTAAAAACCCACATRCTTTTCTAACAACTGCAGGCCATTTGTCAAGCAAAAAATGTACCTGCATGTATTCAGTGGAGATCTGCTTTTCTTGGGCACTGATGTAGTATTGGGAGTTGATAAATAAAARAAGAACCAGGAAGAAAGATTTCTGTCAGCTGTGCAGAGAAATGACATGGGAACGGTCCTGAGTTAGGGGTTGTCATATCTAGAACATCCCCTGTCACAGTGAGCGGTTYCATGCCAACACAAACCCCTGCTATAAATCATCAGGAGGAGGAGAACCTGAGAGAAGTAGGAACAAACCCATATATCTCAGCCACAACCAGCAGCACCATTTCTAAGACTGAGAGCAGCCATAGTTTTTATCCTTCCTTTGCCTTGGTTTCTGCAGAGAGGTGACATTCACCCAGCCTGTCACCAATGCCCTGTTTTAGTGCCTCAGGTCTGCAATAAACCTTTTGAGCTGATTATCATTCCCCCRGTGCCAAAGGAAGCTCCAGGCAGTCCCATGTGCTGTTGGACTCGGTGCCTTGCTCAGGTCAGCCCTACAGCCCTGGCTCCTTGATCCTCCTTCCCTTGGGAGCTGCTCCCACCCAGATCACGGCTTCTGCTCCCAGGGTCACTTGGAACAACGAGAAACTAGAAAACCTCCAGCCCTGCCACAGGCAATTCCATAGGAGAAGCTGTGGACACGGCTGCTAATTTTCTCTGTAGGATTGCCTGTTGTCTTTGAGCCTGAACGTGAGAATTTTGTATTCCAGGTCATTAGGCACGAAGGCAGAGATAAGAGATTTGAAGATAAGCAAGCAGCAGAGGTCATGATGTGCTTGGAGTGGGCAGCCCAGGCCATCTGCATTGCTTATCAGCTCTGGCTTTTTTGGCATTTGTGTGTATTTTTGAGTTGCAGAGTGTTCCTCTGAAGAAGGGCCAGTCTCTTCTATCCTGAGGAATGAAATGGGAATTAAAAGGTTTCTGTGTTATTGTTCCTGTGGGTGGCAGGAGATTACACTTGGTTACTCAGGAAATCCCTCCCAGCCCTGTATTTCTTTCCATTTTGAAGAAGATAAATCAGGGAAAGATCATCCCGTGTAACTAAAGGAATGCAGAACATTACACAACAGGAACCAGCCCACTCCTACAGAGCCCAGGAACCTGGCCCTGCATTTTGCATTGCCTTTACTCATTAATTGATTCAGACTTGGTGACTTCTCTGGAGTCATTTCACAAGGGTTTGGATGGGATTGTTTGGGGACAAACAAGAGTAACTGGCAGTGAAAGGTGAGGCAGAGCTTGGGCAGTGCTGTGTTTTCCCCATTTCCTGGTTTGCAGTCGGTGTGATGGGATGTGCCACAGTGATGGATCTGCTTTGCAGCACTCGGGAATGCAGGCACAGATTCATGGGCTGTGTATGTGAGGGCAGCCAGCTGGTCCTGCAGGATGTCCTGGAGCAGGACTGACACATCTCACGGTGTGTGCTGTTTGACTGTCCTGACCTGGCACTGCAGGATTTCTTTGCACGGGCAGCAGGCCCTTTCCTCTGTACAGTGCTCAGGTGTTGTCTCTCAGGGTAATCCACACTCTCATTTACATGTGCTTTGCATTACCCGTGCTTTTCCTTACCCGGCCATCCCATTCACCTGGCTGCTGTGGAATGTCACCAGCTCTCGTGCCATGCTTTTTAGAACACAAGCCCTGAGGAATGACTGAGTGAGCTGGGGTTGTTCAGCCTGGAGAAAAGGAGATACAGAGGTGACCTTATCACTCTCTACAACTGCCTGAAGGTGGCTGTGCTCAGGTGGGGGTTGGCCTCTTTCTCCCCACAGCAACTGGCAGAACGAGAGGACACAGTCTTAAGTTGTGCCAAGGGAAATATAGGTTAAATACGAAAAAGGTAATAAAGCACTGGAATGGTCTGCCCAGGGAGGTGGTGGAGTCACCATCCCTGGATGTGTTTAAAGAGAGATTGGATCTGACACTTGGTGCCATGGTTTAGTTGAGGTTTTGGGCATGGATTGGAAACGATGATCTTGAAGGGCTCTTCCAACTCTGGAGATTCTGTGATTTTAAAAAATACTGTATTTGTGATGTACCCAGCTCAGCAGAGCTCCTGAGCAGGGTGTGAGAACAGCAAAGTCTCTGTACCTCACCAGCTCCTGCTCTCCTCCTGCCATCCCAGGCTCCCCCAGCCCTGCCCTGCAGCCAGTGCAGTGCTCTGCTGCAGCAGCTCCTTCACAGCAGAACCACAACAGCTCAATCTGATCAGTCTCCAGCAGTGGCAGAAGTCTGTGCAAACTCCAGTCCCTGCTTTGTGACAGTGTCACAGTTCATCCTCACCCGAGCCATCAGCTGTCAGAGCGAGCTGACAGGACACCCAGAGCTGCAGTGAGCAGGGCCAGGGCTGCAGCTGCAGATGATCCCTGACAGACACTGTCCCCGCTGCCCCTCCCAGGAAAAAAGCAACCTTGGCTTCAGGACGGTGAGGAAAAGACAGCCCAAAACCTTATTCTTTGAAATACAAATAAGAAAGCATCAATGTGCATGTAAAAGTACCCGGAATGTGAATATGTTTTGATGATTATTTATTTTTGGCACCTTTTACAATACATATGTATAATGTCAGAGAATCTAGAATGGTTGAGTTGGGAGAGACCTTAAAACTCATCCCATTCCACCCTCTGCCATGGCAGGGACAGCTCCCACTGTCCCAGGCTGCTCCCAGCCCCAATGTCCAGCCTGGCCTTGGGCACTGCCAGGGATCCAGGGGCAGCCACAGCTTCTCTGGGCACCCTGTGCCAGGGCCTGCCCACCCAAACAGGGAACAATTCCTTCCCAATCTCCCATCTGGCCCTGCCCTCTGGCACTGGGAAGCCATTCCCTGGCTCCTGTCCCTGCAGCCCTTGGCCATTGTCTCTCTCCATCTTTCCTTTGGCTCCTTCAGGCCCCAAAAGGCCACCCTGAGCTCAGCCCAAAGCTTCTCCTCTCCAGGCTGAACARTCCCRATTCCRTACACATTATGGTRTACCCAGGTTCTCTAAAGACCTYGGRACAGAGGATTTTTCCTCCATTTTTGTGGATATGTTAATTTCCTTTTGAGCATAACTTCTGTTATCTCTCCTCATGCCTTACCTGACCACCATTATTTGGGGCACTCAAAATGAAAAGGAAATATGATTTTTCTTAGGTCACAGGGATTTAGTGTGGCTGTGGAGGCTGACACTTGTGTGATGCTACTCAGTGACAATGACAATGTTTTTATCCCTGGGAAGAATAATTTAAAAAAGAACAAAACCAAACCTTTAAACACCCTTGAAAAGAATCATTAAAACTTTATACTCAGATGTGCTTTAAAAAAAGTGCTCTGAGATGCAGCAGAAGCCAAAGCAGGTTTTCCAGGCAGGTTTGCTCTCCAGTTGCCATGCCTGCATGTACAAATGGGCATTTGGATGTGGKAGTGGACACGTCCCTTAACCAACAGGGGACATTTCCCAGCCAGGAATCCAAATGTGCCCATGAGTTCCACATCCATCTGAAACCCTGCAGGATAGCAGACTGTCCTCTTTTCTTACTGAGAGAACCAGAACCATGTTTAACCCAGAATTATCTGCCCGAGCTCTGTCCTGACCTGTGACCTGGGAAAATCAGCCTGTTTGGTTTTGACCCAGAGTCAAAATCAGCCCTGTAATTTCACACCAGATATGAAAAAAAGGATGTGACTAATGGGCAGAGTTCAAGTGGAAAGGTTATGAATCACTGACATAAAGTGTTATTTTCAATTAACCAATCCTCTTCCATCAGCAGCTACAAATGTCCATATTCCTTGGAAAAGGTTAATCATGCTTTGGAACATGGACTTTTTTTAGAGTAAAAAAACCTTCATGTAAGAAGAAAAAGGAGAGCTGCTTGGATTTGTCCTAAAAAAATTCTTAAAATAAAAGTAGCGCAATGTCCAGTTAGGTCATTTACAGAACAGCAGCTTTGCCAAGAGCTTTTGATTTTTTTTTCCTTTTTCTGTACCTTCTTGTCTGGTATTTTTGAAAATAGGAGATCAGAACACAAGAGCTGGAATGAGACGAGGTGGAACTGCAAGAGGAGAAAGAGGAACAACAGGGAGCTGTGGGGACTGAGGAAGGGAGGATAAAGGAAACAGCATGGAGATGGGAAAAACAAGAGCCAGGGAGGGGGTGGAGGTACCAGAGTGAGCTGAAGGGAACAGAAGAACAGGAAGAAACTTTCGTCTTTCTGATCTTCGAGACTGTCTTTTACATTTGCCGTTAAATATAGATGGCAACATACATCCTACAAGGCGGAAAAATAAAGGAAGGCAGAAAAAAAACAAATGCTGTGAATAAGTCTTTGGGTTATTCTAAAAAGCAGAAGAGACTTTCAAGTTGCTGGTCTTTTGATTTATTATGATGTTGCCGGGATTGAGCGGTGCCTGTGCAGCTCCACATCTCAGATTTATGAAGCCATGCAGTAAACATGATTTCAATTATCTCTGAAGAATGTTTTGATTTTATTCACAGGGAAGCTGCTCTCACAAGGATGGCGACGCTTGCCCCGCTGGCCTAGTTAGGCTGGGGGTGCCCTACTTACCTGCTCCTTGCCCCTCTTGGTGGAATTTATTGCTGTTGGTGGGGAAGAGCTGCCCTGTGCYGCATCCCAGTTGGTTGGAGAGGAAGGGTTTCCTGGGTGGAAATGGCTGGCGGGGTGTAGGATCTGTAGTTTAGATGCTAATTAAATCTAATGTACCAGCTCTGCTTTTATTGCTATTAATGCCAGGAGTTTTGCCCAGCTCCAATTAATGTTAATGTGAGGGAAAAGGAAGAAAAAGGCATTTTTGACAAGCTTAAAGAGGATTCTGCTCAAATGTCTTTGTGTTTCCTCTACTCATTATGTGTTGATATAAATGTAAATGTCTGTGAGAAATGGAGAAAGGAGAATGTAAAGCAATCCACGCTTATTTTTGGCTGGGAATAGCAGCACTTGTGAGTCAATTTAAGCTCTCTAGCCAAGCAGGCTTGGCAACTCTGGCACTGCCAGCACTCGCACATGCTTTTATCCATTTGCTGCTAGGGCTTGATCCCGCAGAATCCTGTAGTCTCAATTTATGGCAAAGTAAATTTAATGTAAGATTGAATGGGAGGCAATAAACTCACAAAAAGCAGGCAGCATGACCTGTTGCTTAATAGCTTTCTCCCAGATGCAGGCACCTGATTCCAATCCATGTCTGCTCCTCTAGCAGGCATTCTCTTTTTGCAATCAGTTTTACASGCTGAAGCCAGGAATTAATGAGGAGAAAAGGAAAAAAAAATCTGAATTTCTATTGGAATTCCTTATTTTACAGTTTCACTYTTTTTAAATTGGCTTTCAGATTTATAATTTCAGCCTAGAAGAGGAAGGAAAGTCTGTTACTTTGGGGTCTGCCCCTCAATAGATGTGAGCAGACTTTGTGTACTCATAGTATTCCAAAATGGGTTTGCACAGAAAACTGATATTCCTAAAGCAGTAAAGAATGACTGATAGTGATTCTCTTTTTAAGAAAATGGTTCAGAAGGAAAGCAGCCTGATTAAACTCAACCCTTTTGTTTTTKCCATAGAACTGGTGGGGTTACATGAAAGCCACACTTAGGGCCTCAAGGTGTTTTTGGACTAAAAAAGGGTGTTTAGGTGGGAGGGGAATATTTTGATGGCTGAGGTGGATTTCTGCGCTGCTGCACTTCAGCAGACCAGAAACATCGTAGCAAAACACATCGTAGTGATGCTGGGAAAGAAGAAAGATAAGAATGGCTTGAAAAACAGTTGAATAAAAAATAACCTGGTGCTCCAAGTTAGCAAAAGGTTGGCCCATTTCCAGCAAAATCAGTATCCAGCCCTTTTCTCTTTCTCAGGACTGGTTTCTCTATTCTCAGAGCATCAAGTGC
>NW_026623408.1:638760-643460 GCF_030028575.1 Malurus melanocephalus | reverse complement strand
CCTCCCTTCCTTCCTCCCTTCCTTCCTCCCTTCCTCCCTCCCTCCCATGCTCAGGCTCTCTCTAATTTCCACCCTCCTCAATCCAGCCCCCTCCAGTTCTGTTGCTGTAAAAGCCATCAGCCTTCAGACTCACCCCACACCTTTTCCCCTCTGGATTGTTACTAGGAGGGGATAAAACCACCCCAATATTGACAGTGCAGTCTCTGCAGCTGCAGGGAGAGTTTTTGAGAGAACATGGTGATTTTCCAGCCAATTSTGAGGCTGGGTCACCAGGCAGGGCTGTGCTGTGGGAGTGACACCAGGCTTTGCTCTTGGGCTGAGGTTAGGTCATTCCGTGGGAATTTAAAAATTGGTGCTGAGGCTTAAAAGTGCTCTGCCTAGAGAGAAGTGACTCTGGGGAGAATTGTACCCAGGAAGGGTTCCCTCAGCRCTTCTCCCTGGCACTTGAAGGCATCTCAGCTGTTTTTGGGAGGATTGTGGGGAACAGTTTGGCCAAGAGCTGTGTACCTCCAGTCACTCAGCAGCAGCTCTGCAGGGTGTGCAGTGACATCCTTTGAACATCAGTCTGTGCTCAGGTCCCCAGTGCTGCTCCCTCTGACTCCAAGTACTTCGTTCCCTGAGAGTGTTTTGTCTGTGCAAGCTCTTGATAAAGGTCAGATTAATTGAACAAATGAGATGCTTTCTCTCAAGTATCGCAAGGTGAATGCAATTCTCMGTGGGAATATATTCACGATTGCACGATTGTCTTGGTTTGATTTTTCCCTAAAAGAAAACTCACCCAACTATTCATCTGGGGTGAATATTCATCAGATGAAAAATAGAAATTGCTATTTTCTTGTATCAYTAGCAAAATATTCCTTCCTCCTACCTCTGTTCCCAGTAAACATTCTGTCTGGCAATATAAATAAAATACAGCTGATCCTTGCTTTGACAATGATGTTCTACCGCAGCAGAGGAGAATTCAGTCAGCTTTTCCYTTTGTGCTGTCAGCCTTTGAACTCYTTGCTYGTGCAAAGCACGTACAGAGTGGGGGAGCTCCAAATGAGGGGTCAGCCCACAACCCAAAGAATAAACACCTGAACAGTGCAGACTGTGGAACCCMAGGATGGTTTGGGTTGAATCCTTAAAGCMCATCYAGTGCCACCCSTGMCATGGGYARGGACACCYTTCYTCTATCCCAGGCTGCTCCAAGCTCCAGTGTTCAACCTGGCCTTGGGTACTTGCAGAGATCCAGGGGCAGCCACAGCTGGATGGATCCTGAATGCCTCGTAAAAGCGTCCTGAGATATAAAGGGCCAGAGGAGAACATCCAGAAAATAAAGCAAGAATGGAAATGGTATAAAATGATGTTGGTTTGTTTTTATAAATGGGGGAAACGGTGCAATAGCAGGCCAGACCCCCCACTAAACCCAACAGAATGAGAATGATAAATGCCAGACCCTCCTGCATTGCCTCATTGCCTTTGTTYCTCTCACTTTATCTGTTTTCTGGTTTTTTATATCTTTGTCATAGTGACTAAATTTGTAATAGCTTGATGCTCCTGGGTACAATGTGGTGATTGCCAGTGTTTCGGGATGAGTGATTCCTAAATTTGTGTTCCTAAAGTTGCATTTTTGTAGCTATTGCTATGTCCAAGGCRAATGCATTCCTTTGTAATGCTCATATTGCTTAGAACAGCTCTTTGAGGTGAGCCCTGAAATTGAGTGTTTATAGAGGAAGAAGGCTCGAGAAGAGAAGAAAAATAAGAAATAATTAGGGAGGGCAGAGAACTGCTATCTTTAAAGGTATTTTTAAAATATTTTTAGGCCTCTTTTTAGCGAGTTGGCTTTTTAATTAGTTTTATGGGTTTGTTTGGTTTTTTGTTTTTGTTTTTTTTTGGTTTTTTTTAAGATGCTTTAATCTGTTCACTCAGGTCTGCATTAGAAATAGATTACATTGTCTGAACAGAATTAACCCCTGTAGTAGCAGTGCCGCTACTCAGTGGTGATACTTCTAGCAGCAGCTCTGACTCTATTTCTAAATGTTTGTTTGTAACATGCACTGTAAATCCTGCTTGGTTACACCTCAGATGGAAACAATCAGCCAAAGGCAGTATTTACAAATTTAATTTTTATTCTGTTGGAATTACTTTTTTTTGTACTGCTTAAATTAGGTGTGCGTTTTTTTGTTTTTTTAAGATACATATTCTTATCTTGCTTACAGAGAAAAGTCAGTTCTCTGAAGATGGATGAAAGTACAGCTGCATTTGTTTGGGTTTGCATTTCAGACCAGTAAAGGATGGGATRTAAGTTTGACTTGGTGAACAGCCTGAGTCATGGCTCCTCATCTGAGGTGGGTGACAGTGGTTTGTAGGATGGGGATAAATAGAAAGGAAAAGCACTGAATGGGCTAAAATAAATTTGGGAAATTTCAGGTGGTTATTATAATAAAGTTTTTTTGGGAATGGACACAAAGGATTTGGACATAAGACTAATATTTATGGATAATACATTACATTTGTAAGGTGGGTGTTTTCAGTCAATAAGGCTGCAAATGGAGGCTGGTGTCAGAAAACCTAAGGGTAACACACTTAAAGAGGACACTTTCCTAAAAATTACTTTATTTGCAGCAAACAACTGGGCCCACCACAGAAATTCAGACTGTGCAGAGCATCTTATGATGCCTTTAATTTGTGTTTGTCACAGTCCCTCCCTTTCCTTTAATGCTGCTGAAAGTGGGAGTAGAAAGAAAAGACTACAAAAATACTGTGCCTTTACCAGTGAAAGGTAAAATTCAACCAGCTGATTGTGGAAGGCTGGGAGAAAGGCGATGGAAGATGTTTCCATTGGTCTTTGAGCTGTAGTCACTATGTTAAACCAGGCTGTAGCTGCCTCATTGCTTCRGGAGTTAAATACAAAAGCAATTATTTGACACAACAGCCAGAGCTGACCTGTCTTTATTCACATCATTTTCAGGATTATGGAAAGCCCAGGAACAGTAGAAAGAGATTGTTTTCTGATGAAAGAGATCTGTGGGAGGTTAGAAGGCATTTGCACCATGGTATTGTGCTCAGGAAGGAGCTGGAGCTGCTGGAGCAGGTCCAGAGGAGCCCACGGAGGTGCTGGGGGGACTGGAGCCCCTCCCCTGTGGAGCCAGGCTGGGAGAGCTGGGGCTGCTCAGCCTGGACAGGAGAAGGGGGTGTGGAGACCTCCCAGCTCCTGCCAGGGGCTGCAGGGAAACCAGAGAGGGACAATTCCTCAGGGACTGCAGGGACAGGAGCCAGGGAATGGCTTCCCAGTGCCAGAGGGCAGGGCCAGATGGGAGATTGGGAAGGAATTGTTCCCTGTTTGGGTGGGCAGGCCCTGGCACAGGGTGCCCAGAGAAGCTGTGGCTGCCCCTGGATCCCTGGCAGTGCCCAAGGCCAGGCTGGACATTGGGGCTGGGAGCAGCCTGGGACAGTGGGAGCTGTCCCTGCCATGGCTGAGGTGGCACCGGGTGATCTTTAGGGTCTTTTCCAACCCAAAATATTCCATGACTCTGTTTTTCTGTTGCTGGAAATATGAGATTAATGATATTTTGATGATTGCAGATAGTATCTAATATCGAAAAAATCCAGTTCCCTATTAAAAACAAGCAGGGCAAGCAGCTCCAGTCGGCTTTGAAGTGTGCTAGGGCAAGAGMTGCATACAGAGGTTTTACAGAGTAGCTACAACCTTGAGCTGTTACTTCGATACCTCTTAATATCTCTTCCTACAGAATGCCAAGTGTCTTTAAAGTTGGCATCAAGACCTCAGCAGTTTCATTCCGAGTTTGTCACTACTSAGAATTACAGTATCCAAGCAGGTGTTTTGTGATCACTTCTCTGACAAACACCCTCTTCCCTGTGCCCAACTTTGATGTTTTGCTAATACTCTCAAAATTAAGTATGTAGTTAATAACCAAGAGGAAAGCAACCAAGCTTTTTTACTGATGGATTTGGGTATTTTTAAATGACTGGACTAGCAAGTGGAAAATACTGTTTAGTGTTTAACGTAGACAAATGTAAAATAATCGATGTGTAGGCAATGAACCAGTGTAAAAAGTGTATATACAAGAGAAAGCTCTGCAGCATAATGACAGGGAAAGGATTTAAAAGTTATTATAAACAAATCCATGAAGATATTAGCATGGCTGTGTGCATGGGGATAAAAGCCACCATGAAATGGGGATGCACAAATGAGCAGAATACAAATGAAAACAGGAAATATTGATACAGTACGAGGTTGCTTTATTGCTTTGGTTTAAATAGTACATGAGTTCCAGTTTTTAAAGTTTAGTATTCTGGTTACAAACCTGCTTTGTAGCTGAGGCATCCTCTTGGCATTTGGATTTCTAAAATGGGATTCTCATTTTTCAACCCTGGGGCACAATATTTGCCCCTATAATTTCTGTTCACTATCTGTGTTTTAGAAGGCTTCTTCAGTGGCCACATCACAGTAATTGTATGCACAAAAATCCAATTACGTGTTTAGCTGGCTTCTTGCAGGCACACTTACATTAAGTGGAGMCACACAACTGAAATAATTGTTTATACAAGTAATGGTTGAACACACTCATGGAAATCTGGGASTCTTTTTCTAAAGTCTGCTGCAGTGCTTCAGATGGGCTTAATACACAGCCTGTGAGTGGCTTTCATAATTTTGTTTTTTTTTATTCAGAATTTGGCACCTTGAGTGATTGACT
>NW_026623408.1:621997-637695 GCF_030028575.1 Malurus melanocephalus | reverse complement strand
CCTGTGTCCACCCTGGGGCTCCTCTGCACTGACCCTGTCCCTGTGTCCACCCTGGGGCTCCTCTCAGGGCCGTGTCCGGCTCGGGCCCCTCAGCCCGGCGGGCACAGGGAGCTCCTGCAGCGGGGCCGGCGGGGGCTGCGAGGGGAGGAAGGGCCGGGAGCGGCTCCGTGCCCGGGAAAGGCTGAGGGAGCCGGGGCTGCTCCGCCTCCAGAGGAGCCCCAGCCCAGAGGGGYCCTCGGCCCTGGGTGTCCCTGGGTGCAGGGAGGGCTCCGAGCGGGGCCCAGCGATGGCACCCGAGGGACGGGCAGGGACCGAGCCCAGGGAGCTCCCCCTGCACAGGAGGCACAACTTGTGCCCTGGGCAGYGCCCAGCCCTGCCCACATTGTCCGGAGAGGCTGGGCAGTCTCCTCCCTGGGGCTGTTCCAGAGCCACATGGACACACTGCTGTGCCCTGTGCTCTGGGATGGCCCTGCTGGGGCAGGGAGGGGGCACCACAGGAGCCCTGGGGACCCCTCCAGCMTGRCCCTCCCTGGGACTGTGTGAAATGAAAATGTTGATTAATCCTTTAGGTCAAACCTTTCTCAGTAACAAATCTAATCTAATACTCCCCTAGCAGGTGTTTTGCCTATTAGAATGCAATAGGTAGAGGATATTTGTGAGGTGTTAGTGCACACATGGAGGGAGTGACAAAGCCATGGCTCTTTTCTGGCTCTCACAGTGTCCTTAGAAGCCCCTAAATTGTGTGCAAGGYTCCTTCACTTGGCTTTTCCACTACAGCATCTTACAAAGAGAGAAAACAACTTTATTTAAACCTGGCATAACTGTACAGTACATTAGGTCAGGCATCCACATTAAATCTGGGAATGCCCTATGGGATAGTGGAAGGACTGCATCATTTTAACAGCTCTCAGGCTTTTTGCTCAGTGGATAAAATTTAAGCTTTTATTAGCAGKCAGCCTGTTCCTTCCTGCATGTGGGCATGTTGTCTTCGATACAAAGATYTTAAAAAGACCAGTTTTATTTTCTTAAACTATTTCTCATAATGGCTAAAGTCACAAAAATATCTCTGCCTGTGCAGCATATGCTTGATTTTTCGTGTGCCCCATATGTAGTCTGGTCGACACATTTAAGTCTTTTTTTTTTTTTCCTCTTTTTTCCCTTCTCCCTCTGTTACAGATGGTATCGTATGATTTCCATGATTTTACAGTACTGCCTTCATATGGATTGGAGTGTCCTAGGATCAGTAGATGTGAACTGTAGCTGATTATGTCAAAATTAATAATGTGTGTTGAACCCMGTAATCTGATTGATACTGTGGCCTTATTTTTATCAGATTCCTGAAGTGACACAGAGCTCATCTTCTTTGCAGTGAAAACATTGCTAGTTAATCTAAATTTGGTTTAACACGCTGATGCAAGATGAGAAAGTCGGGATAAACAGTTCTTTCTTTTATTGCAGTTTGTCTGTGTGCTGTGCTGTGTAGAAGAAACTGGGAAGGACAGCTGGAGTGCCCAGTACAGCTTGGTATAGGGCAAAAGTCCTGAATTTGAGATCAAGGTCACAATTTGGGATTTGCAGTGAGTTTAACTTAAAATATTTTAAAATATCTTCAACAGTGTTGAACCTCAAACATACCTGTAACATAAAATATATATTTTGTTTTTTTCCATAATATAAAACTGTAGCTTGCTCTGGTATTCAGAATCTCAAAGCGTTTTCAGACTTGCTCATCTGCTAAACTTTTCATCGATACATGACAAAATTTGAAGAAAAATGGATGCTTTCCAATATTTTCCTCTCACAAATTAAAATTTAAGAAAGATTACATGCTGGAATAAACTGCATGTCATTTCTACATGTCTAAAGTTCATGTGATTGCAATTTTGAAACTTTAATTTTTTTTTATTAGCTCTGGAAACCTAAATCCTTCTACTGTCCTGCTACCCAGAGTGAACGTAGCAGTTTAGAGATGACCAAGTCTGGCRAAACTCTCACACAAAGAATAAAAGTGAAGGTCCAGTTCTGTAACCTCAGTCATGCAACACCAAAATTAATAAAGTTTGGTTAAAAGAGAAGTATTTTTGGATCTCAATAAGGATGGAAGTGTCAAGTTTTGTGCTCAGGCAAGTCTGTGAGGGGGGAGAATAACCAGCAGTTTCCATGGAAAAATGAAGGAGGAGATATCATCTTGGGTTGATCCAAACCAACTTATTTTTTAATAAACCCTTTTTTTTAGGGTGGTTGGGTTTGTTTGGGGGTTTTTGTTTAGGTTTTTTTTTTTTTCAGCTTTAGAGCCAGGCAATTGTGTCTGKTGGAAATCCATGTCCTTTTGAGGCTGGCTTCAAAACAGGACATGGAATTTAAACACAGTAATGAGAAGTTAAGGTARGAAGGGTTGTGGGGGAGTACAGGAAGATAAATGTTGGCTTTTGAGCACAGTTGTGAAATAGGAAGTGAAAAACAGTGGGGGAAACTAYGGAAAAATACACATGGATCTCCCAGGTGATGAGGGATATAATATATTTAATGAGAAAATTGATGAAGGGCTAGTGAAATAAAATTGGACATGCTRAGAGCAATAGGTAAACCAGATAAAGTTCTGCTAGAATGGAAACCTGGGCAAAGATCAGAGAAACGGGGAGAGTGCTGCTCTCTGAAGCAAAAGAAAAAAACTTCTGATCTCATTTTCATAACTCTTATAATGAACAAAYAGCTAAACAGGCCCTGTTACTGCTCTGCAGTGAGATTGTGCTAATTGGGTGGTAGCAGCTGCATGGGGGAGAGTCCATGCTAGATAACATTGGAATTCTCATTTACTCTTGGGAATGTCAATCCCAAATGTTTATGATCCTGATGATTTCCCCATGCCMTGTTTATGGTGCATTAGTGGTTAAGTTTATTCACCTCCAATCCCTGGGGTACTTCTGGGCCCCTCATAAAAAGAGGGACAGGGAGGGGYTGGAGCATGTCCAGGGAARGGAATGGAGCTGGGGAAGGGTCTGGAGAATTCCTGAGGGAGCTGGGAAAGGGGCTGAGCCTGGAGCAAAGGAGGCTCCRGGGGGACCTTGTGGSTCTGCACAACTCCCTGACAGGAGGGGACAGCCGGGGGGGTCGGGCTGTGCTCCAGGGAACAGGGACAGGAGGAGAGGGAACGGCCTCAGGCTGGGCCAGGGCAGGGYYASRKKGKAYATTGGGAAAATTCCTTCCTGGAAAGGGCTGATCCAACCCTGGCACAGCTGCCCAGGGCAGGGGTGGAGTCCCCATCCCTGGAGGKRTTTAAGACATGTGTGTGGCACCTGGGGTAATGGTCAGTGGGATTTGGCAGGGCTGGGGTGCCAAATGGACTCGATTATTTTAAARGTCTTTTTCAAYACAAWGATCTTGGGATTCTATATGGAATTATGCATCTTGTATATCATGAAATAGGGTAGCTTCTATTCCAGGAAGTGTCCACACTTTTGTAGGTTAGTGAACGAAAGAGGACATTCTCTGTGGTTGAAAGTAATAATTAATTTGCTCTATTTTTGGCAAGAAAATGCATATTTTATGTTTTCAACATCTAAAACTGTTATCTATGTATGTTAAATATAGTGTAYGAGTGCTTTGTTAATTTTCACACCAGAAAGATCAAGAACAGTAAATCACCCCGATACCTTTTAGCTGTACATTGAGAAAACCCATATCCTGAGAAGTTCAAGACAATCTGAGCTTTTGCTCCCTTACATGCTGAGATAATTTACATGTGTCTTTAAGATCACAGCKATTTGGGCGATTAACATTTTTAAGTCCAATTAACACCAAATGTTATCAAAAACCTTTTCGCAAATTGCAATTTGCTGCTGCAAAGAGCAAGGAAGAAACTGAGCATTTGGCTTCCTATTTGCAGCCATAACTCAGTGCCATAAAAACRTGGGTATTGTGCTGTGCAGGAACTTTATCTCCAAAAGCATATGGGACTGGATAAGCATGTGGGCTTGGGGTGAGCCCACGTTGATTTACAGTAATCACAGCCTTGCTTTCTTGCTAACTTCTGGTTGCTTCTATATTTTTCATTCTTCATCAGAGAAAGTGAAGGTTCAAGTAGGATCCTGATTCTGCCATCAATTCACTTTAGTGGTTTTCAGGGTGATTTTCAGGCAGAGAGGGTGAATTGCRTATCTGACATGTTACTGCTCAGTTGGTTTCATTGCTACCTGAAAAATCTCTTTGTCGTTATTTTCTCCTCTTGGACCGTTTTATGTCAGTGGGGAATTGGAGGAATTTTGTACGGCCTGTGGTTTTTTGGTGGGTTTTTTTTTGTTTGTTTGTTTGTTTGTTTGTTTTGGGTTTTTTGTTTGTTTGTTTGTTTGTTTTTGGGTTTTTTTTTCTCTATTACAAATGTAGGTACACATTCCTGAAACCCCCATGCAGACCAACATTCTAAAAGCCAAAAATTATTTAGGGATGGCCTCAAAATTATAATTTGGCCAGTCACAGGGCTGTTTGGGGTTAGATTTTGGGGCAGAATTTGATGGCAGCAAGTACTACTATCCTGGTAGTCCAAACACCTGAGGCTTCACGGCAGCTTTGGAAAAGCAAATTGTTCCACATATGGTGGAGATTTAAGGGCAAGTAATGCCAGTAAATGGAGAGACACCAAATAACAAAGAGTGTCTCAGGATAACACTCTCCTTTCAAAACTGGCAGCTGCAAAGGAAGGAGTTGCATGAGGATGTTATATTTATAGAAGGCAGGTTAAGATAAAACAAACAAAACTTGCAAAGAAATGTAGCAAAGGTGGGAGGGGGCTGGATGTAAGATGACAATGACAGAATATTTAGGAAATCTGTTGTTCTGAGTGGTCTGTTGTGCACGTGGCAGATCTCRGGTCCAGGGTGAGTATAGTGCTGTGATTTGCTAAGGGAAAGAGAGGGTGGAAACTAACCCAAATTCCACCGATTCTCTGGCTGTACCAAAGGAAAAAAGGTGTCTCACTACTCTTAGCCAGAGCTGAAATCAATATCAGAGACTACAACTCTCATGARAAGGGAAGAAAAGAAGAAGCAGATCAGGACAGCTTACAGGAGTTCAGGTGTACCCTTCAAGGACTTTTCAGAGGATTATATGTAGAGTCTCCTGCCACTGTCCACTTGAAGTCATCATTTGTGCTGGTGACAACCAGCAAAACAGAAATCAAAAGAAATATAAAAATTCTTTCAGATGAAACTTTCAAAACGGACAGATTTAAACAAACCAGTTTCTCAGGTTGTTCTGGATCCATAGGACCAAACTTGTTTTCTGATGATCCCCCCACCTTTCACTTTAAGGCACCTTTATGCCAGTATAAACAAATAACCTAACTAGCCATAATGTCCTCAATGACACCATTTCAAACACTGATTTTTTCTCATCAACTCCAGTTTAAAATAATTTTCCCATGTGCCAATCTCAAGAGGTTATTTTTAGAGGCTTCTTAGAAAATGCGGGGAGACTGAAGATGCCCTGGGATGCTGAGCACAGCCCAGCTTGCTCCTTTCAGTGGGATGCTGTTGCTTTGCTCCAAAGGGCAGAGCTCCATGCAGGGAGTGAGGAGGGGGATTTGTGCTGGGTGAGAGCAGCAGGATCACCTGGGTAGTCACTGAGTGAATGCTGTCCTGTGCTGGAGCTCTTCAAATATTTCATAGAATCAGAGAATATCCAGGGCTGGAAGGGCCCSCCAAGGATCATCAYCTCCTGTCCCTGCACAGACACCCCAACAATCCCACCCTGTTCATCCCTGCTGCAGAACTTTTCCCATCCTTTTCTTGGAGTCACCTCCTCTTTCCATTTCCCTGTGGTCTCTTTCTTGCGTCGTCTACATAAATCTGGAAGCAACACCRTTGCTCTCAAATGCCAGCCAGTGTTTCTCAGCTCCTTTTAAACCATGTGCCAAAGCGTTGTGAAGGTTTCATGCTGTATTTCCTGATAACCCTGTTCACTGAATTATTAATTCTTGTGTTATGTTCTCTATTCAGAGCTATTTAATAAGGTTTGGAAATGGGGAGCACATGTCATCCAGAAGAGTGGCTGCTAAGCACCTCGCAGAGCCTGAGCCCAGGAAATGACAGGAAAAGGGGAAATGGGGTTCTTTGAATATTGAGCAGGTATTTCTGCCTTTCTCTGCATCTCAGAAATTCTCATAACTCCAGTGTCTGCACCTTTAAGTAAAGATAARCTGCAGCTCAGACTCTGTAGAATTTTCTTGGTGGTGTCTCTTAGTTTTGATTGCAAATGCTCTGACTAGAAAGATTTTTCTGATTTTTTAAAAAATACTATTCCTGTTGTCTGTCCTTTTATATTTCAACTACATGCATAAAATAACCTGAATCTCAGTGCATTTCAGAGCTGTTCCAAACAATCCTGTCAAATGTTTCCTTTTARAAAAAGTGGCAGTAGGTGCTTGTACTCTTGCAACAATTACAGTAATGATCCATTTAAACTTATGCCATTAACTATTTTAAATTTTTTCTTGGATCTGCATCAAGGTCATGGTGTTAGAAGCCAAAAACAAACCCCAGGAGACCAGGAAAAAAAAAAAAAAAAGTCCAAGTTCATTTTTGTGTGTGCTGGTTTACTGGGTGTGTTACAAATGACAAGCAGCTCCTTTCCAAATCACACAGCCCAAAACCGAGGCAGACACGTGCTGGGAGCTCAGGGGAATTCAATGTCACCGTCTGGGACTTGATAAAGTAACTTCCTGCGCTCAAACATTTGAAGTAAACAACTGCATTATGTCTTTTCTCACTCAGCCTTTCGGTTCAGCTCACACTTCAATGGTACATGAGGGAAATSTGGCTCCCCGGTCCTAAGCAGTCCCTGGGGTGTGCAGAAATCAGACCCAGCAGGGCTGGAATTGTGAATGTGTGCTGGATCGTTCCCTGGAGGAGCAGAGCTGCTTTCCCGGGGACCCAAGGTCTCCAGGAAGCTGTGAGGGTGGGAAGGGCTGCTATGCCCTTGTCACTGTGGAATTGAGTGGGTGGAAAAGAAGATGCTTCAACTGCAGGGCAGAGCTTGGACTTACTTGGTCCCTCAGGTGCTTGGAACCATGAAACTCCTCATTCCCAGCTTGCAACAAATCACAGAAGGACCACATTAACTCAGATCTTCCCAAGATAGAATCCACTCTCTACAAAGAGCCTAAAAGGTGGGGAGATAGTGAAAGCCAGAGGCATTGCCATCCCCTGTGCTATCTGGTATTAGCCAGAATCCTATCCAGGGCCACTAAATGGGAGTCCTGGGGAGTCTGAGAGCCTGGACTAAATTACTGTCATCTGGTTTCCATGTGGGCAGCCCCTGATTCCTGCTGAATTCCCCCCAGCTGAAGTTCCTGGGCCTAAAATAACATTCTTTATCTCCCTCATCATATTCAAAACTCATTTTGCTGCAAACCACCCCCTCAGCCTGGCCCCAGTGATTGATGGAGTGTTCTGCCAACATTTTTTCCCCCCCATCCTGGCTTCTTACCCAGCCAGTTATCCTAAAGGGATGCAGAAATGGTGAGGGAAAGCCAGGCTGCAGTGGGTAATTCAGTCCTGTGCCTTCAGTCAGCAAGTGGGACTGAAAACAACCTCGTTGAGGAATGTAAAATCATCTGCAGKAATGTCTCCTGATACCAGAATAAAAATGTGGTCATAAAATTGCTCTTCATAAAGAAGAATAATATTAATAATTTTAAAGACTTCTATAGCCAGTTTAAACTTAAATGAAGCCCTTTATTGCTCTCCTGCAAAGCACAATCAAGGAGCTCATGCTCTTTCAATAAACTCCAGGGTTCTTAAAAACAGAGTTTAGTCATGGGTTGTTCCTGCAGTGAAAATATGGAGATAAACAAAAGGAATTTTATTTTTTTTTAATTTACTTACTTTTATTTAGAACAATGCATCCAGATGAAAAGCTTTGGAAGCATCACCTCCTTCTGCTGAAAACATCGTGTTCTCAATTATAAAAATCCGGGTGAAAGGAGGCTGCTCTGTGTTATGGAATTAGTGTGAGCAGTAAAACACAACTGCTTCCTGACAAGCCTGGAACATTTTATCAGCCTTCCCCGAGCCTGGGCAGTCTGGCCTGGGCATTTACTGGCTCTGTCTCCCTCGAAGCATTTGCTTGTGGAGGCAGCTCTGGTCTCCRTCAGAGGGCAGGAACTTTGGAATGTGATAATAAATCAATAAATCAGTGCTAATGAGCCCCGGGGTGGCTGCCTGGCGGCCCCTTCTCTGCCCCCAAACTGGTTTGTGCAAAGSCACGGCCGTGGAGTCAGTCAGGAGGTGTTCAGGGGACAGCAGGCAGGGGCAGCAAAGATCGGAGCAACCTCACTTTTCTCTAAGTTTAGAAATCCAATCTTTAATAWTCTTCTCTCCCTGTTCTTTTTCTAACTGGCCCATTTTTGTCATCAATGATGACATCAATGCTTTATTTTCATGGAGAAAAACTTTTCCTTGTAGAACTTGTGATTGATGAWTAGCCTTATTTTAAAAGGCAGTTTTGGGGTGATCTTTTTTTTTTTCTTTGCTTATTTTGAGAAAGGTTTTTTCATCCCTTCTTTAAAGAGTCTATTTTTTCATTTTGATCAAAATATTTTCTTGGGGTGATCCAAAGCTGTGTCCATCTGGGGATTTGGGGGTTGGATGGATGAAAGAGTCTCTCAAGCTGCTGAATTATTTTTGAGATTTTCTTGGTAGGCAATATGTACCCAACAACCAAAGGGCTGGTGTGACCAGGTCRGTCTAGAAATTGGATTGGCTTGGGATTGTAGGTCTTTATTAGGTCAAAAATAAAGTCCTGACATTATGAATATCAATTTAAAAACTTACATTAATTTAAAATGAGCTGTGATTTTGCTTTCTACTGTTCTTTTTTCCATCAAATCTGAAAAAAACTCATCTTCTCAGACATAGCTCTATGGTAAATCTTGGTGAATATTTATTGTGTGGATTAATGGAATTTTTCACTAGCAGAAGTGAAAAATGCTGTTTTTCTGAAASTGTTCAGCTTTAAAAGCACTGAAGAACACTGCAAGCAGTATGTTTCGAACTAYGAATTTAAATTTAAAGAGCAAATTTTGGTAAATAAGTTGCCAAAGAGCATGGAAAATTGGTGGTAACTTTTCATGTCTGAGCCATGAATGTAGTGTTTGTTCCACAGAATAGAGCCCCTGTAGCTCTTTCCTGCCAATAAAAAAACATCAGCCTGGCCTCTAGATCTCCAACAGCACTCTGGGAGGAAAAGAAATAAAAGTAAGAATAAAAAATCACTTTTTTTTTTTTTTTTTTAAATAAATGCCTCTAGCTCCCTATTCCTTCTATCAATATTCTAACAAAGAGACTGAGAGTTCCAGCTTTAGAAAGGAATCATAATAAACAAAATCCCCCATAATGTCAGCTCAGTGTTCCTTACAGCGAGTCATGTGGGCAGGAAGATTGGTGGTTCTGATATCTGKATGTTTGTAAGGTCTTTAATCAAGACATTCTTCCAACTCATAACTCAACACCACAGAGTGAAACACAGAAGGTAATTGAAGCTGATTGATAAAATATGGATTTCCTCTCCTTGGAAGAAAGTTAAGAGTACTTAAGGGGGAGAAACCCCAGAGCATTCGCAGTTCAGATGAAAAATATGCTGACATCTTTCTTCCAGGAAAAAAATAAATAAAGATAAAAGCTACAGGAAAGAGTAGGTGACAATAATTAGTTTGTTGTTTTAAATTAGGAGGTCTCCTGGGCCAGATGTTAGTTGTCAGGGAGTGATGCCCCCTCCTGAGACATGTAATGAAACTGAGATAGCCAGGGGCCTCGGGGAGGAAAAATAGGCTCTGTGTTTGGAGATGTCATTTTATTACAATGTTCTTGCCTTTTGCCTGGAGCATCTTGTGACTGGGGATGGAAGGGRAAAGGGAGAGAAAGAGAGCGTGCAGGGATTGATGGAGGGGATGCAGGATTTGTATTCCAGGCGGGTGTGGGCAGCAGAGCGTGCAGGTTCTATCATGAGGAGGAGGAGAGAAGCGGCGGTGCCGCGGGAGGAGCGCACACCCCGGGCCGGGCTGGGGACAGAGCTCATTGCCATGCAGGGGACACGGCCGGACCGAGAGCAGCTCGGCTCTGCTGATCCTCTGGTTAAACCAGAGTGCGGGGCTCTGTCTGCACTCCTGCAGCAGCTCCGGCCCCTGGGCACGGCGTTCCGGCTGCTGGGATGCTGGCACAGGGCAGCTCCGTGCTCTCCCAGGGGTCACTAAAACCTCGCTGGCACCTCCGTGTCCCGCGGGCACSGAGCGGGCTCATCCCGGGACAAGGAGCCGAGCTGCACCCCTGGCCCTGCCCCCAGCACCTCCGGGGATTGTMAGGTTATCCCACATTCCACGTGTTTGGGATCATGCTCAGCATCRATCTGGGTCGATGAGAACAAACAGTGCTACAAAATTGCCTTCAAAGGTGACAGCTCCGCCGGGGCTTCKCCACTCGGCTCCCGCAGAGCGCACGGGCACAAAATAGCCCCGATAAAGCCATTGCAGTTGCGGCAGATCAAAGCCTTCATTTGTGGCACCAGCCACATTTGTACCACTCACATTTCACTTTTATTCCTGTCTCTGCCTTTAATTTCGGCGCAGGAATAAGGACAAATATTAACCTGATTTCACTTGAGGGATAATACATTTTCCAGTGTTCTCATGGAGTTGTGTTAACTCATTAAAATATTTTTTATGCTTCGGGAGCTGCAAATGCTAAGAAAGATGATGGATATAGAAAAATATATGAGTTTTGCAAAAGTTCTGTCATTCAAAATTATTTTCCAAGACTTAAGTGTTTCAAAACCAATTAACTTTGAAAACAGCATTTGCATTTACTTTAWCTCAGTGGGGTGAAAGACTGAGTTGTTTTTGATTTATTCTTGTTTATGGAATGATTGAAAAATAAATCTTTTTAAAAGTGACTCATTTAAGGTGCCCACATGATACACATTTTAGTATCTACTCTAAAAGGTGTGCCAGCAGCATTCTGCATTTTAACAGCTTCTAACTGGTTTAATAAAGTGCAGTTTGCGTTTGTGACTTCCCAGCATGAGCACTGTATTGTTTCAGATGATGCAGCTGCTGACTTTTAATCAAATKACTATTTAAAAGACATAAAGACGTACCTCCATCTCGTTTCCTGGCTGGAATTTCAGCACACAGGAATTAAAGAAGGAATGTTACAGCAGATTATGGCACTTGTAATCTCTCAATTGGCTTCTGGTGGTGTTATGAGATCTTTTTCATAAACCCACCTGCTGTCCAAAAGTTACAGGATTTTTCCATTAATTATATAAGATTACCTCAAGTTTACCTAATGGCTCTCTGGGACTCTGTCCTGACTGCAGTGGGAGCAGAAGATGCTGGGACTTTGCAGGTTTAATCCCCGTGTCTGCAGATTTCAAAGAGCCAGAAGTTAATTAACCATTGCTATTCCTAGCTGGATAAATACTGGAGTCAGAGTGGGCCATCCAGATATATCCCATGGAGTCAAACCTCCCAGCTTGTTGTTCATTAGGAGTATTTTATAATGTTGGTAACAGCTTTAATCTCTCAAACACAGCTAATTGGATAAACTACRGTGAGCCTATGGGCATTCTTGGGTTTTATTTAAATTGCAGTTTACTTGGAAAAATTTTTTTTGAGGTAGACTTCCAGCCAGAGTGCTCCCATGATTGAGAAGTCTATATTTCATTCTAAAAATTTACTTTGACACTCCTAGGTCCGCTTGAAAATCCAGACAATTTTGAAGGYATTTATATAAATAAATAGGAATTGTATGTGGAAGATAAATGCTGTGGCATCCCTTTCAGCTGAAAGTTGTCAAGCAGGACGCAGTCCATTAGAAGRGATTGAAAAGCCCAGTGACAAGCAGGACTGGGTATTTTAAGCCTCACCACATATTTTTTGGCACAATGTGTCACAAAGGTTTAGGCAGGAGATGCAGGCTCCGAGTTGACTCTACAGAGTATTATTTTCTTCTTGTGGCAGGAGAAGCCCCTGATTCACTGCCACTGTCAGCTCTGCAGCAAAGCTTTGCTGAAGGCACCGATGCTCTGGCTCTTTTTTGACTGTTTAATTTACTTATGGGAACGTTGTTCAGACATTCCCCGGTTTTGGTGGCAGCTCTGGGGCTTTGATCTGCTCACACACTGCGATAAGATGGGTGCAATCCTCCGATAAATGGACTGCCTTGCTTTTGCCTTTCTCAATAGGAAATGTGTTYGCTGCCCTGGAGAATGTGGGAAAACATGCAGCTAACAGGAGCTGTGTGGATATTCCCTTGTGCAGCTCTGGGATTGGCCTGGCTGGATTTTCTACTGCTTACTTTATAAATATATAAAAGGTGATTGGGGCTTTTACAATTCTTTTATAGAAATGCCTCAGCTCAATCATTGCCTAACTGTTCCCTTCCCTTTTTTTTTTTTAATCCTTTCCTTTTCCCCCCTATCATTTCTTTCCCCCTCCTCTTTCCTCAGTGTTTATATCCAGACTAAAATCCTGTCCCATTAYTCTGCTGCAGTCTGACTTCTTGCCCACCCCACATCCATCTCTTGCAGCACTCAGACTGCAGGCTGGGGGAAGTTTCTTTCTCATTTTGACTTTTGTTTTCTTCCTTTTGTTTGCTCATTCTCACAATGTATCAGAGCAGAAGACAGCTTGGAACTTCTATTTTACAGTTCAAAGCAAAAGCCCACCAAAAATTGCATGTTTATTCCTGCTTGTTTTGTTTTACTTCTGGATTTTGTGAGCATAAAATGTCTGATGAAACAAAACTTGTCCAATCTTTTCAAGAGTTTTTGGATTTTTGGCCGAATCTTCTTCCATTGCCTGTTTCTGTCTGCTGAACAGCAGTTATTCTCATATTTTCCTTTCTTTTTTTTTTTCTTTTCTCTTTTTGTTGTATTTCAAACCACACTCTTGGGCTGAAATAACCCACCCCACCCACACAAACAGCAGAGGTCTCTGCAAATTCTTGAATGGCTTTCACGTGTGTGCTGCCTGTTCAGGCCTGATCCCAGCTTTTTATTCATGTTATATTAAARGGAGGAACACAGTTTATGTTTGAAGGAGCAGGACCATCTTTTCCCAGAATCTCTGKTTTTCAAAGGACACTGAGTTATGGCTCAGTTCAGACACAGGTTTAGCTGCAGTGCTGTAGATAAGCCWCTACTACGAGATGTTTTCCTTTCTGCAGCTGAAAATGATGGTTGTGGGTCTTTCAGGAGAGTCTGGATTCCTTATCCTCACTTTGTTTTGGTGGAAGGAGGTCCATGGACCTGTTAAAGAGCTGTTTCTTTCCTTGCTGTTTCACACTCTTATTTTCAGTAGGAGTTTGCTGATAMTCCATCTCAGCGTTGTTATGTCATTTCTCATGATGAATTCTCTGTGCTTCTGCTTGTACTGGCGGTGATAGAAGATTTACTGGGTAAAGGACAGCGACTGTGTGTGTGAAAGCAGAAATAAAATCAGACAGAGAGAGAGAGAACAGCCACCTCAGGAATAAAATCAGACAGAGAGAGAGAACAGCCCCCTCAGTGGGTCTGTTGTGCTGGACCATGTTAGTGCCACCAGAGACCAGATCTTACCCAGCCTCTGCCCAAACCCTGCTGTTTGGGGGGTGCTCTGTGTCTCCTTGTTCCCCCTGCTTTTCTCACCATCCCTCTGAAGCTCTTGGTGCAGGGGAGCCCCTCTCTGGGTTCCCTTTACTCCTCAGCTGGGTGGCTGTGGGAAGGTTTGTGCTGAGGAAATAACGCTGGCATCTCAGGGAATCAGTCAGACATCCCAGTGCCCTCCAAAAATACAGAGTGAGCCTTCAGATGGTATTGCATGATTAACCTGTAGCTTTTTTGAAGTTCTGGAATTTTGTGGCAATGCCTAGGAGTCATCATGTCCAAAGAGAAGTGGTCACAGTAACAGCTGGAATGATGGAGCTGCAGCCTGTGCCAGGGAATGTGCCTGTAAAAGTGCCTGAAGGAAAGATGGAGAGAGGGTATTCCCAGGGGTCTGGAGTGCCAGGAAAGGGGAGAATGGCTTCCCAGTGGCAGAGGCCAGGGCAGGGCCAGATGGGAGATTGGGAAGGAATTGTTCCCTGTTTGGGTGGGCAGGCCCTGGCACAGGGTGCCCAGAGAAGCTGTGGCTGCCCCTGGATCCCTGGAAGTGTTCAATGTATCACAATTCTAATATTCTTTTGCCAGGAGTATWAAAACATTAACTAATTTTATTTAATTTTTAACTTTCCAAAAGACCTTTTTGTTCTCTAGCCCTTGAGAGAGACCCGTTTTTCCACGTGGATCTTATCTCCAGAGGCAGACCCCAATCCAGGAAACATCCATCCCAGCACACAGCATATATTTGATAAAGAAGTACCTTATTAAGACATTTCCTGRGGAGGGATGCCGTTCGGAATGTTTATAATTGCTTTCCTGAACCGGTGCCATGGAGCTTGGCTGCTGCACCACATTCCAAAGCAAACCCTCTGATTTCTCAGCATCTCTTACAGCTTCACCCCCATCCTGGCTCCTCAGCTTCTCCTGTCAGCTTTTTTTGACACAGCACTTGGAGGGCTGCGAAGAAAGGAAGCTCATTTTTTTCATCTGCCGATTTTTGGGAGCTGAGGGTCCTCGGCTCCCTGCAGATCTTATTTCAGTGTTGATTCAAGAGCACCACAGGTGGGAAATTGGGGCGAAGTGTAAAAATACGAATCTGAGATTGAAAATGCTGCCCCGGCTCCTTTCTTCCCTGTRTGTTGCAGTGACCACCTTGATTGTTTCAGGATTTCACAAGTCTGATGCCTGATTTTTCCCTTGGAGTCAAGCCATGCTCGGTGAGATGGAGCAGAGATGTGACCACAGCCTGACCTGCAGAGAAAAGGAGCAGAGCTGAGAAGGCTCTCAGATGTGCTCAGAGTGGGCACCAAGTTCAGAATTGGGGCCACCAGGACTGTGCTCTGTAACACTCAGTTGGCAGGAGGGTGATCTTTGCTGCAGTAGGAAAGGATTTCACACAGTGAAATATCAGAGAAAACAAAAAACAACACAAAAAAACAGCAACCAAACTTTTTACTAAGTAGCTTGCCAAGAATTCAAAGAAGATAAAAGCGACAGGTCCATCTGGAAATTCCTTTGTTCCTTGACCAGCCCCTTTGGAAATTTCCCTGCAGATGGACTCTGATGCTGTGAAGCATTTTCCTGCTGTTGGAATAATGTGTAACTCGATGGAACAAAGCAGTACAGGCCCTAAATCAGCAATGCATGTGCTCTGGAGTGGAAGGAAGAAGCTGAGATGAAGAGTTGTTTTTCTTCCCTGTCTTCTGTCTCTGTGATTCAGACTGTCCTTCCCTCTTGTGGCAGGAGGGGAGACAAGGAAATGCTCCAGTAACCTGCAACATCACTGATTATTGTGTGAGGTCCTGGGAGAAGTGGGGTATGGAGAAACACTGTGGGTTTCAGAAGGGGAGAGTTCCCACTTCAGTGTATCTTGCTTTGCTTTTCAAATCCTGTTTGCTTTCAGCCAGGTGGTGCCAGGTGTGTGTAGCACCAGAGTTGTATCTGTAGGAATGTCAGCCCCCCTCACATCTCTTAATGAAATGGTGCTGCAATCATTCATTCTGGAATTGCAATGTCATTCCCATGGGCTGCTCGGGGACCAAAGGCACCTCCCAAACTGCAGGGAGCAG
>NW_026623408.1:618775-621023 GCF_030028575.1 Malurus melanocephalus | reverse complement strand
AGTCCCTGAGGAATTGTCCCTCTCTGGTTTCCCTGCAGCCCCTGGCAGGAGCTGGGAGGTCTCCACACCCCCTTCTCCTGTCCAGGCTGAGCAGCCCCAGCTCTCCCAGCCTGGCTCCACAGGGGAGGGGCTCCAGTCCCCCCAGCACCTCCRTGGGCTCCYCTGGACCTGCTCCAGCAGCTCCAGCTCCTTCCTGTGTTGTTTGCAGGGTCAGGTTTGTTTCACAGAACTCTTTACGATTTTGTACTCAGACCATGTTGTGCAGATGAACATGGAGCACATGGGAGCAGAGAAGCCATGTGCATTTTGGACTGGGCTCTTCCYGTGACCGGTGATGAACATCAGTGGAAATTTTATTTAATTAGGACAAAGTTTTTAGGGAAAGATCAAGTTCAGACAGAGTCGCAAGCAAAATGTTCTGTATCTATTCATGGGTTCACTCACCATAAATCTTGTAATCCCCAATCCTCACCAGACCCTAATGAGTGCCATGTAAGGGGCTGATTGCAACAGCCTTCAAAAAAAGAGGAGAAATGAATGTGTGACAACAGGGGAGGGTTGATAAAGGGATATTGCACACCAGAGTTGGGCTGCACTGGAAATCCTCTGCAATATTTATTTCTGAAGAATGAATATTATCTCGGTGAAAAAATCATTTTCCAGTTTGACAATTTCATTTTAGTGTTACTTGATCTACTTTTTAGACACTTGGGAAATCAGTGTAACATTTTACCTCTCTCCATGCCAAAATGTGAGCTCTTAGATGACTGATTTGCTCTGCGTGCTCTCCAAGATGGGCTGCACGTAGAGCTTGTTGAGAGCAGAGCTTTTGCATCGCTCTGTGGCCGAGTCCTCTTCAGTGCAGGTGCTGTGTGATGTGAAGGAGATTMCAGTGGAGGCTCTCAGGGGTCACCTGCAGTGACTTTTTTGATGTTTCCATACCAGTGAGAGTGTATTGTACCAAATGGATATCAGGGTGTTGTTGGTGTTGGAAGGGAGCTCTGGGGATGGTCTGCTCCAGCCCTCTGCCCACGCAGGGTCACCCCAGGCTGGTGACACAGGTGGGGTTTGAGGATCTTGGGAGAGGGGGGCTCCACAACCTCTCAGGGCATCCTGCTCCAGTCCCTGTCACCCTCAAAGAAGCTTTTCCTCRTATTCAGATGGAATGTGCTGTGTTTCCCTTTGTGCCTCTTGTCCCTCATGCTGTGGCTGGACACCACTGGGATGTGTCTGACCCCATCATTTTAAATATTTGTGTGCGTGTCAAGCTCCCCTCTCAGCTTTCTCCAGGTCAACAAGCCCAACTCCCTCATTCTGTCCTCATCAGAGATGCTGCAATCACATCTCCACCTTTGCACCCTGCAATATCTGAGATTTCACCCTGAAAGAAATAGCAAAGTGAACTTTCAAGRCTTGCTTTCCAAAAATCACTGTTCAGAAAGGCTGTGACACTGCTTCTGACATCTTCACCTAAAGAGATCCAAGTGTGTTCTCCTGGGGCAAAGCGGTGTCAGTAAAACCCTGCGCTGAAAGTGCAGAGAACAGCTCAAACCCTGCACCTGCAGGACCCTTTTTGTGGTGTTCTCTGAGCTCATGACCTGATMAGTGACTAATTAAAGTCTCCAGGGGATGTTAAAGGAAATAAGGTTTTGCAGGTGTGCCCTGAAGGGCTGTATGAAAACACAGCTTGGGAGATTTTGGGGTTTGGGGTTTTCTTGGGGGGAAAGGGTGGTCCCTGGAGTCTCTATAGTTTGA
This sequence comes from Malurus melanocephalus, assembly GCF_030028575.1. Taxonomy (NCBI): domain Eukaryota; kingdom Metazoa; phylum Chordata; class Aves; order Passeriformes; family Maluridae; genus Malurus; species Malurus melanocephalus. Next base: position 619,268 of record NW_026623408.1, on the reverse strand, counting down.
GCAGCAGTGTAATTTAGAGCACATAAGGAAGCAGAAAAGCCTTGAAAGCTGGATTACAATCAAATTACTGAGGAGTTCACTTCTGGAGTTGGGATATTTCAGAGCATTCCAGTGCAAAATGCAGCTTAGGGCTCTGCTGCAGTGAKGGGAATGAAGGGTCAAACACATTTGGTCTGAGAGTGATGCTTTCAAGCTCAATAAATATGTTGTTTGGAGACCTCCTGATTATTGTTAAGCCCCAAAGTGCAGCTTTTTAAAGGGTTTACATCTAAACTGACACCTCAACATTGATCAGAGCTCATCGACCAACGCTGTGATGGACTTGGAGAAAAATGTGAATAAATAAAGGAATTACTTTGCTGCTTCCCTCCCGTGTGGGAGTGCTGAGCTCCAGGCAGCCACGTGAGGAACTCRCTGGGCTTGGGCCATGAATCAGAGTCTAAAAGTGCCCTGGGACTGGCTGAGGGTCACTTCTCTGGTGATACACAGAGGA
>NW_026623408.1:598873-617483 GCF_030028575.1 Malurus melanocephalus | reverse complement strand
TTTTTTTAAATTAAAATCAGGCCTTATGTAAAAGCTCATTCATATGCATCAGTGTTTCACAATCAAATCATTAGTGTTGCTGCTTAACAAAAAAGGGGGAAAAATTTGATTATAAGGTTTACTTTTAGGTGCTTCTGTAAGAACTGTGCCTGACAATGTGGCCATAGGAAATTCTGGGCTCATTTGGAGSCTTTGTACTTCTGCTTGGTTCTAAAGTTTGAAAGTTTGGTGTGTGATAAAGGGATGATAAAGGAAAGGAGGGACAAATCAAAACCCACCATGGCCACTCTGTGCTCAAAGGTTTCGGGAGGTGAATCCAACATCCCAGACTCGTTTTGTTCTGCTGTGCCCACAACCTCTGCTCAGGTAAATCTTGAGGAAAACACCATCACAGCCAGTTAGGGAGCACARTTTGCTTTTGTCCATGTGCTCAGCAGACAGGGGAGCAGTGAGGATGAGAACAGGGAGGGTTCATCCCACACACCAAAAGAATTTTGCCATTCCCTGACCTGAACTCTGAGACCTCCAATAAAAGCACTCAATTCCTTTCCCATTAAATGTTTTTTTTTACTGCTTCTGTCAGGAGAACACTGAGTGATTTGGTGGGAAGTTGTGTGGCCTGTTTGGAATGCAAATCTCAGTTCTGTAGGAGCAGCTCCCCCTCCCATGGCACTGCCAGACCTGCTCTGCTCCTGCCTGCTGGAACTCGATCCCAAACAGCAGCAGATCCCTGTGGGACACAAACAAACTTGGGTTCTCTCACAGCCCAAGAGAGAAGCTCTGGGGTGTTTTTCTCTTGCTCCAGGAGGCAGGAGTGGGCAATCAGCAGGGATGGGGTGCACAGACACGGCATTCATGAGATGGATGCAGCTGGAATTGTGTCAGMTTTTGTCCCCTGGAATTGYRKCAGCTTTTGTCCCATTCTGAGTTCAGACCTTCACTCCTGGTGCTGTGGTTTCTAACAAGGGAAGCACCACGATGCTGGTTCCCCCTGCAGCACAGCCCAGTTGTCCCAATCCCTCCCCTAACTGTGCTCCAGCAGAGCTTTTCTTTCTGGATCTCAGCTTTGTTCCCTCTGGAGCAGYCCGCTCTCTTTTCCTCCCAGCTTTGATGGGTGCTTTAAGGTGTTTCTTTCCTTTCTGACAGATTTTGGCAGCTTGTGGGGAGCTCACAGTGTGTGTCAGGAGGATTGCAGCGGGGCCTGGCTGTGACTGTCACAGCAGAAAGCAGGTTCTGCCACCCCACTCGAAGGGAGGCTGCGTTTGTTGSTGGGATGAGAATTGTGTTGCCCTCAGCTCTCAGAAGCCGAGGAAACTTCACACTCCTGTTTTCCTCACAGGTACATGTTCTCAGGGATGTGCCAGCCCTCAAAGCAGACGATGGGAGAACTTCTCAAGTCTCAGATGTGCAGCCTTCGTCCCTGACAGCTGAGAGTCTGCTTCATTTTCCATGTGTTTTCCTTCCTACGATACCCCTGAGAGACTGAAAAGGACTTTCTCTCCCATTTTTTTCAGTGCAGATGTAGGAAATGCCAGACCCAAATTCAGGGAGGATGCCTGTGGACAAAGGATAAAGTGCAGGTCTGGAATCCCAAACTTTACTCGGCTCCCTGATAACAGCCACATCACCAATTAGGACTGACAGCAGGACACYGAGCCTGGCCCTTTTAAAAATGCATCAGGTTTATCTTGAAAGTTGTTGTCAGTCTTGAGCTGGCTGTAATTATCCAAGGAAACTCAGATTTTATGTTCCATATGGCCAGGAGAATGCATTTTCATGGTGAAAAATTGAAATATGCCAATAAAGCCAATTTCTTGAGGTGTAAGAGGATTCCAATTGACTTGTGATTAAATTTGACAGAGAAAGAAAGAAAGTTWACTCAGCCCTGCTTGTTCTGTGTACAAACACTTTATTCACCAGAGCTACTTCCATTATTCCTTGTGAGACCACTGRAGAATAAGAAATCTTTGCTTTGTGCCGAATACATGAAATATTCAGTTAAATCTGGGAWATTTCACTGGCTTTCAATCATCTTCCTGACTTGTCAGAGCATGAGGTGTGCCAAGGATAGAGGACTTGGTGTTTTACCCCATGTTCTTTCAGTCTCCTCGTTTTTTTTTCCCTTGGAAAACAATGGAAAAAAGGTGAGATTGAAGGATTGTAGAGCTATTAGGAATGTGATAAATTAGGAATTATGTGTCATTTTGATGGAGYCAGTGGTCAAGTTTCACCCACAGACTGGGCCTCGATGGAAACAGTGACAGGCTTTGCTCAGGGATCTGACACTGAAACCCTACACGARTCCTTTCAAATTCATGGAATTCTGTGCCTGTTGCATATGAAGACCGAATTACATGGCAGATGGTTGGTTAAAGCAAAACGAAGGACAGAAAGAGGGGAAAAAATGGCATTTCATAATTACTTCCCATTGTTACCCTCCTGTCCTTGCTGCCTTTCAAGCTGAGTATGTCCAGCTGCTGCTTTCCTCAGCCTCAAAACATATTTGGCATCTGAAGGTCTGGGGTTGGTGTTGTTGAATGCTTACCTGCACAATGGGTCATCCTGTGGTCAGAATAACACATCTGGCTCTTCCATCCTGAGCAGAAAACCTGAGTGTTTCCCAGACAGTTCCAAGCAGAAAACCTGAATATTTCCCGAACAATCCCGAACAGAAAACCCAAGCACTTCCCAGGCAATCCYGAGCAGAAAACCCAAGCATTTCCCGAACAATCCYGAGCAGAAAACCCAAGCACTTCCCAGGCAATCCTGAGCAGAAAACCCGAGCATTTCCTGTAGAATCCTGAGCAGAAAACCCAAATATTTCCCAGCCCATCCATTTGCATCCCACCTTTCCACCCAGCTGGCATCTCTGCCCCCTCACATGTCACACTCCTGCTGCACCAGCCATCTCCCAGCCCTTTGTTCCACCCCACATATCCATTACTCTTTTATTTGCTGCMCAGCCCGTGAGCAGGAATCTCAGATAAAACCATGTTTCACTGTCCTGTGTGAATTATAAGTCGCTGAGGCAGATTTGAAATGCTGAGACCCTTTCAGATAATTTAATTTTTAAGGGCCAAATTTGCAAAAATCAGACCTGCCTGGTGCTTCCAGCTGTACCTGAGGCCTGGACATGGAACCAGCCACGGTCAGTGGAACAGCAGATGACAAATTCAGAGTGTTTTAAGCAAGAGTTCAGATGTAAGCATGATGGATTCACCTGCAGCAAATGGAAGGCAGACAGTTTGTGTAGTGTGTGTAGTTTGTGTTGTGTTTGTGTAGTGACATTTCTAAAGAGGCAATTCCGTGCCACCAAAAGAAATGGTTTCTGATTTTAGTGGTGAGCTGTGTACAACCAAACAGTTCCCTTCTCTGTCCAGGTCCCACACGAGGAAGGCTTGTGAACATTTAAAAAGAAACATTGATTTGATCCCCCTGTTTTCTCTTTCGCACCTGTAGCTGCTACAGCTGTTTAATATTTTTGTAATCCACTTGAAAAAAGAGGAAACATCATCATTTTCCTTGTCATATCTTTTCTCTTTTTTTTTTTTTCTTCTTTATTCAAAGCCTTTTTGATTTAGCAGTCCTTGTCTGTACACTTTCAAGTTGTGTCTCTGGAATCACTCCCTGGAGTGTGAATAAATGTTATTTGTGTCAGCAGCTAATCTTACTCCAAAGCCCGTATTGTTATTAATATGTTTATTCAATACTGTTTATTCGAGCCCCAACTTACGCATTTCCAAGTTCTTTATTCCTGTGTGCCCAGGGCCCATCAATCCTGACCCTCTGCTGGGATTAGAGGGATGAGGGATTACCCCAGCAAAACATCTGTCACTGCCACTGCTGCGGGGCTGGATGGACAGAGCCTGGATTAGAGCTCAGCAGAGCTCACTGCAGCTTCTCCACTGCTGCGGGGCTGGATGGACAGAGCCTGGATTAGAGCTCAGCAGAGCTCACTGCAGCTTCTCCTGGGCCTGATCACACAGCCAGGCCTGCTGGACACATTTGCACTCCTTTTTCCAAAGTGGGAACTTATCCCAAGTGTCTGTGTCCATCATTGCTGCACTGGGTGATAACCCTGCCCACAGTGCCCCAGCTGCTGTTCAAACAGGTGAAAATGCACACAAAGTGATACAATTTCATTGCAAATGCTAGTGGTRTAATGAAAAAATAGCTTTGAATAATGACGTTAATTTATTTGTAATATCACCTAGGTTTAGAAAAGCATTTCATCCCCAGAGAATCTTTGCTTGGTGTCCCAGGGTGGAATTTTGTAAMGTTTGAATGCAGCTGCAGAGAAAACAAGAGAGCTCAGCATGGAGAGCCCGGTCCCAGAGCCTGCACGGATCTGGGCATAGCCAGGACCATTGGTGTTGAGCTGCAGCTTCACACTCTGTGGGGGAATAAATGATCATTTTCCTAATTACAAACCCTCACCCAAACTTAAACTGAAGAAGACAAAGCCTAAACTGTCAATAACAGTTCCACACAGACAGAAAACTGGATGAGGTGTTTTTTCCCTGATCTTTGTCAGGCCTTGGAGCATTAACCTGGAGTATCAAATCATGATGTCAAAACTATCACCACATTACAGCATTTACTGCTTCTGGGGTAGAAATCACTTTTCTTCTAGAGATTTCTACAACTGGTTTAAAAGCTTCTTTAAGAACATCTGCATGCAGCTGTAATGTTACCTCCAAATCTTCTGTGTGAATCAACACAAATATAATTGGGAATTAGACACAGAAATTCCAGATCAAATGATAGAACCATTTCAAATTGGTGTTATTTTATAAATTTATCCCTTTGGTTTTGACCCTGCTGTCATTGATTTACACAGGTAGCATGTATCATAATTTAGGTCCTTAAATATTCCGTGTCAGAACCTGGCCAGTCAGGCAGTACCTAAGTAACAAACTGCTTTATTTCTAAAGTCACTCACTTCTAATGCTCGGGCTCCAGKTGTTTCAGCGTGGACACTTGAAATTAAAGGGTTTCCCAAATGTCTATTTTGAATATCTGTTTGCTTTATGAGCCTACTTGAGGCAATAAATAATTGTATATACTTTCTCTAAATAAAAATATAAATCTGACAAAAACAGAATCTTACAGAGAACGTTTTTCCCTCAGGAGCTTTTAGTCCCTTTCCTGTGCTAAGCCATCCTTGTGCCTGCACAGGTTCCTGTTTTACAGMAAAACAGCTGAAACAGTTGTTCCTGAGTTTGATTTCTTCCCTTTCCATTTCCTCCTGGCTGTCACGGGCAGAGCTGTTCTTTCAAACTTTCTGATTGGTGCATAATTAAGGAGCTATRTGGGACAATAGCTTCTTATTTTAAAAAGCCATAAAGATTTAATGAGAACATGGCTTCAGGGCCTTCCTCAGTGGGAAAGGGGGRAAAAAAGAGAAGAAAAAAGAGGAAGGCACACGTCTTGCTGGTTCCCACAGAGCCGTGGTGCAGCACAATGGAATATCTCCAGACAGCCATGGAAATGGATTGCTGAGAGCTTTTGAAGAKGCAGCTTGAACAAGAAGAGAAAAGGACTTAAACCATCAGATGAAAGGAGTGTGCTTTGCAAGGACAGTGATCCAGGCAAGGGGAGGCTGTTCCTGGCTGGTGGAGGACCCTGATGTGATTAATCTATGCCTTTGCTCCGGTTTGCACCATCACAATCTCATGCTACAAACACACCTCTGCTTTCTTGTGCCTTTTGTTTTCTGCCTSTTTATTCTAATTTGTCCCTTCCAATGCCATTTCTCTTCCAATTTTCACTCTGGAGGAGTTTTTCTTTCTTTGCTGCTTTGTTCCATGAGCACCRTTCTCACATCCCTGCWCTRCAGCCCTTTTAATCTCTCTGAGAGMAGACTGATGCATCATCTGAGACTTCTGTGATCCTCATCACACACACTGTGAGATGGATTCYGAGGAGCAGAGCCATGTGCACCTTGCAGAACCAAAATCTCCCACAAAATTTTGCTGGAGACAAAGGGTTCCAAGTTTGAGCAACGCTGCCTTTTGAATTCACTGGTCAAGGGAATGCAGATCTGAATATCTGTCCTTTGCAGCATGAAGTGTCCTTTGTTTAATAYTGTGCTATAATGGAGAAAATGCTTTCCTTACAGCATTGCCTGCAGTATATTCACCATCCCATGGAAACTGTGGGGTGTGAGGGAGCTGTGGAAAGAGGAAGCGATATTTATAGAGCAGGGGATAAAGTATCTGTGTGCATTGACCAAAAGGCAGGATATACCTCAAACAACATTGTGTGCTCCTGTTGTATTCATTTATRTTTAACCACTCTAAAGTGCATCCTGCAGGGTGCTGTGAGTGGTCAGGCCAGGGTGGTGGGCACCTGCCTGGTTTTTGGGAAATCAAAGAGGAAATTGATGCTTTGGCCATCCCTGAGCAGAGCAAWGGAACCACACAACTGCTGTGGGAGTCACAGAATGGCCTGGACTGAAGGGACGTTAAAGCCCATCCAGTGCCACCCCTGCCATGGCAGGAACACCTCCCAGTGTCCCAGGCTGCTCCCAGCCCCAATGTCCAGCCTGGCCTTGGGCACTGCCAGGGATCCAGGGGCAGCCACAGCTTCTCTGGGCACCCTGTGCCAGGGCCTGCCCACCCAAACAGGGAACAATTCCTTCCCAATCTCCCATCTGGCCCTGCCCTCTGGCACTGGGAAGCCATTCCCTGGCTCCTGTCCCTGCAGCCCTTGGCCATTGTCTCTCTCCATCTTTCCTTTGGCTCCTTCAGGCCCCAAAAGGCCACCCTGAGCTCAGCCCAAAGCTTCTCCTCTCCAGGCTGAACAATCCCAGCTCTCCCAGCCTTTCCTCCCAGCACAGCTGCTCCATCCCTCTGCTCATCCTGGAGCCTCCTCTGGGCTCTCTGCAGCAGCTCCAGCTCCAGAATAATGATCAGAAGGGAACCAAAAGCTCAGCATAAATGTGGAGCCTAAACAGAAACAAATGGTGTCACCTTTTGGCCCGAGGCAGACAGCGAGGAAAAATAAACACAACAGCCCTGGCCCTCGCAGCAGGTCATGGACACAAACTGCAGAGCAGGGCAGCACCTTGGGCTCTCTCTCCTGCTGCTCTCTGTGTGTGCACAGGGCTGGCTGAAACTGCCCTGGGCCTCTGGCTGTCCAAATAGAGATGCCATCATCTCAATTTGTCTGATGAAAATCCATTCCTGGCCCTCTGAAAGTTGCGGATTTTGCAAAGCTGACCCAGAGCTGCTGTAATCAGTRCAACCTTTCTGTCCATTATCCTTGCTGCTTATGGAACTAAGTTTTAAGGTCCCCAATCTGCAGCATAGGAAACAATTAACTCTCTGTTCCCAATTTTTTTTGTAAAAACATCCTCTCTGTATGCTCTCCTAGTTTTCACGGATGCATTTCCACACCTCCTTCTACAAAAAGAATGTCCCCAAGATGGATTWATATCCTTTCCAAAAAGCAGATCAAATTAATCCTGTTGGAATATATGTAGCCATAGGAGGCTCCAATGCTTTTTTAGAGACATTTTTTAGAGCTTTTGACATCTTATGCTGAAATATAGAGAAGTCTCTTCTGTTTGATACATATACAAATGATCTGTATTTTCAGAAGCCTTTCTTGTGCTTCAAAAAATTGTCATTTCTTTTGTGCACTTCTATTCAGCAAATTTCCTGTTGGTGGTCAGAGCAGTTAAAACAGGGGTTTTTAATGTTTTCTCTGTTGTTCTTTAAAGATTCTGCCTGTTGTGATAGTGATARGTTAGCTCAGTTTTACTGGGCACCTTGTCCATGCAGAAGAACAGATGKATTCACTCCCATGGATGCTCATATGGAGTAGACATCCCATTATTTACCCTTGGTTTCCTGCAGCAGATTGTGCAATGTAAAGTTGCTGTAAAAGCCATCTTGTGCCTGGCCTCAGTTTAGGGTCAGCCTCAGCCTCTAGAAACCCAAACACGACGAGTGTTTTGACATGTCAAGCTCTAAAGCTCTTTAGGAGCCTGGAAATGGGCTGTGACRGGATGAAGAATCTGTGGAAGGCTGGAATGCAGCTTAGGATAAAGCAGAAGTGATTCAACCTGTGCAATAATAGAAAAAACCTAGCAGATTTCCAGCCAAGGAAACTTTGTGTGAGTTTGACTTCTGAATTTGACTTCTCAATTTTGTTTTATTCTGTTTTTAGCACTGCCTGTGTGAGCTGCCAGAGCAGGGCTGCACTTTGGGCACTGGGACATTTCATGGGATGTTGCTGCGGGACAGAGGGATGGGGATGGCTGCTGTCACTGTTGGGGTGTTTGGGAACACTCTGGGGGTGCTCTGGGAGCTGCTTTTCCCTCTGCTGCCCTGCTCAGAATGCAGAGAATGCTTTAGGCAAACTCAGGAAGAGCAGAGGCCATTTCTGGGCTGCTGTGCCCCTCCCAGCCAGGCACCCAGGCGGGGCTGCTCTGCAGGGAAAGCAGCGTGGTTTGTACCTGTGCAGCTCTTCTGCCCTCCTCTCCTCTGAACACACCTTCTGTCCTGCTCTCCTGCGTTCCTCCATGTGCACAGACAGTTTTTGGGGTTTCTCTGAAGCCTAAAAGCCTGGTCATGGGTTCTTGCAGGAGAGATCAGTGTTTAATGGGTCCTAACCTGTGTGTGTTGAATCAGTGCCGAGCTAAGTAGAAACTGTTTGCCTTTAAAGTGTAGATATTTCTTGAGGTTTAGAGATCCCTGAGTGTGACAAAGTGCAAACTTGTGATTGTGGAGTTCCCTGMCTGCTGTTAAAGTCAGGGGATGTTTTCCATCAATAACTGGGGTTTGTGGCTTTCAGATTTCCCCCGAAATTTTAGCAGCACAGACTCAAAATTTCCATGGTGGGTCCTAAATAATGACAGGCATGGTGGAAGGCTCCAGAATAACTGAGAATAACTCCACAGGGCAAGGTTAAAACAGGAAGCAACAATAATATATTTTTTTAAATATATTAATTAAAAAATAAATAAGATTTYGGCCATGCATTGAGCAGGCAGGAGAAAACAAAACCTCAAATGSCTGTTCATTAAATAAAGCACTGCCTGCTGCACCGGGGCAGGGGAAAAATGGCGAAGTGGCACCTGTAAAGTGTATCTTTATGATTTCTGTGTGTCCAGATGCAGTGGACAGGTATTCAAGGGACAGGGTGATGTTGGTAGCACTCCCTGACTGCTGAGCTTTGGTGTTCAGCCTCACTGGTGAGCTCGGTGTGTGTTGTATTTGTGTGTGTGCTGCTTTGTCCTYTGGTCAATTGTAACAAAATTAACRSTGTCATCAAGCCTTGAAAATGCTCCTCAGTGAATACCAGTGCTCCTGAATACCTCTGAAATAGAGAGAAATAGSCAACTTKCTGGGTTTCCAGTGTAAGTCTTTCATGTGACAGTTCTACCCAGAAATGTATGCAAAGCCATTAGGATGAATGGCGTGATTGCAAACTGATTATTGCAAGAGAGAGGACAGAATTGGTGTTTAGCATAATATCACTTCCCTTTATATTTTGAAAACCTTCGTTCTGGGGAATACAGTAGAACTTTAATTTAAGCCTAATTGTTGGAATTTAGTGTTGTGCTGGAATGCCAATTTTCATCTCACTGCAGAGCTGAAGCTTTACAAACACCATGGGATTTCTTGCCAGCTTCGGTGGAGAAACTGCTGAAAGCTGCACAAAGCAGCTCAGATGTGCAGACCTGTGTTTAGGCTGATGTGGATCTGCTCAGAGGCAGAGGGGCTGTTATGGCTCGGGGTGATCTGGGGCAGCAGCACAGATCTGTGTTTGGGGTGCCTGCTGGAGAAACAGCTCCTCACTGGAGGTGACTGAAAGGACCCAAACTTTCCTGAAGGAATCATTCGCTCCGGTGGAGCTGGGATGTGAAGGACACTCAGGGAAAGTTTTGGTGTTTTCACTCATGTTTAAAATTGTCATGATCACTGTTGTTGAGAGCTATGGCATCAACCATCAAAATAGTAACAATAACCAAGCTTTCCATGGGAAAGAAGAGCTTTATTGCCAGAGTTATATCACGCCTGTGCCATGAATGTCATGCAGCTCACCAAAGTGGCCTCAGACTCCCATGGCAGCCTTRGAACGAAGCACATGGTGCAAATTTGGGCTCAGAGTCTGCCTGGCCACTGAGCTGCTGTCAGCCCTGGCCCCCAGGCAGCTCTGGTGCTCCCCTCATTCTCTCTGGTGGTCCCTCACAGGGTCAGGAGTGTCCTGTAAACCCCAATCCTGGACATGAGGTGTGACCACCAACCCCTGGGTCCTCGGGGTGCAGACGTGGAGCAAAGTTGGAAAGAGCAAAAGCTGAAACCCCTGAGCCTGGGTGGCAGAAATGGGAATGAATCCATGGCAAAAGCGAGGGATGAGGCTTTTCTTCTCCAAAAATGCATCCTGTACCTGGTGCTCAAGTCCAGCCCCTTCGTTAAACTCTCCTTAGCACTCACAGCAGTCAATTTTGTGCTGTTCTCCCTCCCTGCTCCCCTCTGGCTCCAGGGGCTGACTGAGCCAGGTGGACTTTCTCCATTCCTGCCTCCAACATAATTCCAGACTCTTCCTTTGGGAGCCACCTCTTGGTAGCAGGTGCTTGTCCTCGTGTCTCTTTGTCTCTCCCTTTATTGTATATCCTTTCTTCTCTCCTCTTTTAACTTCTGCATCTCCAGGTGCAGCATCCTCTGGGTTGTAAATCTTTCCATCCCAAAATGGGGATTTACATCCTCAAAATTCTGGCACAGGCAGATGGTCAYGTCCCAGCACAGCCCAGCTCTGCCCTGAGTCCTGGTTTGGAAGAGGAGGAGCAGCTCCAGGCTAGAGCAGGTCCTGCACTTCAGCCAGCACCAGACCTTTTGGAGTAGGGCTGTTGCTTGCTCCTCCATGCTCCCCCTGTGCTCTTTGGTGTCAGAGCTGACTCCGACTCCAGAGAGGTGCAGAGGGTGGGTAAAATGTGCTGGAAGGGCTGTGTGAAATGTGGGAGAGGCATTGGGGAAAGCAGGGGATCACTGAGGCCAGGAGCAGCGAGGCTGTGGAGTATCTGTGTGTGCAAGGGGTGGCACAAACTGGAGAGAMTCTTCATCATTCCAAAAACAAACAGGCAAAGAGGTTTGGGGAGAAAATTAACTGTACACAGCCTGTTGAGCAGGGGAAAGCATGGCTGTCATGCTTTTTGGCAGGCAGGAGGAAAGAGAGTAAGATTTGAAGGTGGGAATGAAAATGGCAAAAAAATTATGGGGAGTCAGGATAGTGTGTGCTGGAGGRAAGAGGGCTAAAGAAATAGAGAGAAAGTAGAAGGCAGTCCAGAAATTCATGGTTGACTTTGCCCCGTTTTTTCAATATATAATTGGAACCTGCTTCAGAGGGAGGGAGGAGAAATGGAGTGGGGAAATGCTGTGGATCATGACACCTCTTATTCTGATTTTAATTATCCTATAGAGGGGCAAGTCATCTCTGCACAGATGGGCCTCTTCCCTCRTTCTCTGAAGTGCCTTAACCCTAACCTGTCTGATGGGCCAGGTAATGATAAGTTTTACAGGTTGAAATGTGGCTGGAAATTCTCAGCACATTTACATGTGGAAGGATGTCGATATTTTAATAAGCCAATTTCTGTATTCCATTGCCTTTCTTCTGAGCCTGAAGTCTCCATATGGCTTATAGGGGGAATGGAAATCATGGTAAAGATCTTGCTGAAGCTCATAAATCCCATTTAAAACAAAATCAGTGTGGAAATGGTCCCATCATCTTCTTAATTGCAACAAGTGGGATTCAACCTTAGAATGCAAGACTGTTCCACCTTACATTCATGGAAACAGGAGTTAAAAATGCAGCCTGGTGTGAGGCAGAAAGATAAAACTAACAGGAGTGTTATAAGGAACAAAATTATTTAAAATATAAAAGACTCGAAATTTCTGCTATTCAAGTATCTTTTTTTCTTAGAGAAAAAGTTCTCCTGGCCCTGCAGAGTTTCAGCAATGTTCAAAGATTAGGCAAATTTACTAAATTATCGATTGGAATATCATATTATGACGTTGGAGGRAATATCTTGCCCTGGTTCTCTTTGGGAAGAGATTTGGTTCTGCAATAAGGAGTGACTGTCCAGGATTTGTTGTGCTGGTGTTCAGCTAAATACTCAGAACAGCACAAAACTGATTTTGGAGGCCTCTTATTTTAGTCCTGATGAATTTTTGTTCTTTTTTTCCCCACCCAGTGTTTTTAAGGTTTTGTTTTTAAGGAATTGCACCCTCTGCTCCTCCGGGTGTTCCCACACAAAGGTCTCCCCTCACAGCTCCTTTGAGCTGGGTTTCAGCTGAACAAGAGTCACCTCTGGCTAATTCTGAACCCGAGGGGCTCCTCTTTCTGTACATTTCTTAATTACACTGGTTATGAAATAGGGGGCAGAAATGCAGCACGTTGTATGAAAGGGCTGAACACAGAGAAATAACCCCCCATGCTCCAGCCTGACCCTCATCCACACCACACAGCGAGGAGGAACCAGCACAGACTGCTGACAGCTCTGGTGYCTCCTTATTAAAATCACTGTCAGATTTCTTAACAGATCTCTGGCACAGGAATGCCGAGACAGCTGCGTGCCTGGAGACTGCAGCCTTGATGGATGGAGGCTTGGAGCTCACACAGCCCTACAGATCCTGGAGAATGTGTCCCTATAATCACACCAACCCCACCAACTTCCCAAAGCACAGCCCTGCCCCTTGCTCAGTGTTTCAAAAGTTACTTTCCTATTTTCTCAGCACAGGAAAAACCCACAAAAGGAACCACCAGCGCCCCTATTTATATATTCTGTTTTATTGCTCTGTTCACGTGTTTTCCGCTGGGTTTTATTCCAAGTGTTTGGGGGGGTCAGGGAGTCACTGAGCCCTTGGTCTGTTCTGTTGTGGAATTTTCCTGCCATCTCCCCATGCTTGGAAAAACACAGAATCCAACAGCAGCAGAGTTTTTGCTGACACAGGTTTCTCTCTGCCTGTCCCCAAACACCTTCTCCAAGCACACGAGCAGGTGGCATCAGTATTTTCTGCCAGCATCCCCCTGGACTGTGGAATTGTGGATATTCACAGTGCTCACCTTTATTAAAGGTGCTGCAGTGAGGAAAGGAGGGAGCTGCTCATTCTTTATGAAAAAAAGMAGCATTGTACATTTATGAATTGCAGCCCAGAGCGAGATGAGATGTCAGCAAAGACACCCAAGAGGGGAAGGACTGGAAGAGATTGCCTTGGGCTTGGGGAGCATCCAGCACTAGGGGTTTTCAGGGAGAATTAGACAAATATCTGCCATGGACTGTGTGGGTATTGCTGGTCCTGCCCTGAGCAGGAGAATGGTGTAGCTGACTTTTTGAGAACCTTTCCAGCTCTTGTTATGATTTTATGCTGCAGAAAAGAAGCTGTGCCCCGAGTTTCCTCAAAGACASGATCTCTGCCACTCAGGCTTGCAGGACTGAAAGGACAGCAGAGCTTTTGTCTTAAAAATTCTCATGACAGCACTCAGAAAATATCAGTTTTACAGAAATTTGTCACTGTGCTTTATTAAGGTTTATTTTTTAGTGTGTGTGTGTAAATGCAGTATGGATGACAGAGCAAGGCTGCATGACTTAATTATCCAACAGGTCTGGGGTTTGGCTGCTGGGTTTGAAGCAAAGAATGCCTTATTCATAAACTCCAGTCCTGGCTCTTGACTTGATCACTGATTGTCTCTGCTCTGTCCCCAGACCCGGGAAATTAATGACTCTGTCTCACAGGGCTCTTTTCACTGAGCAGTTCCCAGTTATCTAAACTGTTGTTTCCCTGTCCTTCTTTCCCTTTGACTTTCTGACTCTGTGTGGGTTTTGTGTCATCCCAGAGGCTGCAGGCAGCCCCGCGAGGTCAGCTCAGTGTTTTTCTTGCCTGCAGTCCTGCGTTGTGTAGCTTAATGCATGTGATAACAATCTGCAAAAATCTCAAGCCTGTAAACACTGGAGAGGAGCAGGAATGGTTCCAGGGATGTGTGGGAAGGAGCTGACCAAAGGAACATGTCTGGTGTGTGCTGTGATAAGTATCTTCACAGCTGGATCTCAGAATGGAATATGCTTTCAAAAGATTTTTCAGACCACTTTAAATAAATGATGAAAAGTGTTCTGCAGCGTCAGCTCTTGATGGTGCTGCGGCTCTCTCAGCGCACTCTCAGAGCACATATGCTCATTCTTCCCCCCAGAAAACCAGTTAAAGGGCATGAGAAACCTCCACTGCAGCTGCTACATATCACAGGGAAAAAAAAATCCTTGGAGTTTTGTTGCTGATTTGGAAAATTCAGAGCTGACTCGTGATCTTCATGATAGCTGAACATCTCTACCAAATTTAGCTGTCCTGCTCACCCTGTTTGAATTCCTGTCTGTGGGTCTCAGGTAGCCAATTTTGCTCCCTTCCTTGAAGGATCAATTCTTATTTCCACCTCTCAGTTTTCCAAACCCAGATTTTAATGAATTCTGTGTCATTTTCTGCTCCTTGCCGGCGCTGTTTGCTAATGCAGTGTGAGAATGCTAATGGCAGTAATGAATTTGGTACATTTACTATCTTCTCAAACAAAACCTCGCGGGGTCGGCTGATAAGGATGTCTTTCTTCTGTGCATCTTGATAGGATTGTGTGGCCTGTGGAGCTGGGAGATGTGGAGCACACAAGGCAAGGGACAGCCCTTCTGGAACTCCAGGATTAAAGGCTTTGAGCCCCTGTGGATCTGGGAATCAGCAGAAGATCTCTTTGCCTTGCCTTCCTTGCAGGCGCAGCTTCCACAGCCACAGTTCCCTTGATGTGGGCTCCATCCTTCGGGCTCTGAGCAGGGCAGGACATCCCCCTGGGCTATTGCTCTGATTTTCCTTGTCCTCCTGCATGGATTTACTCCAGGTAGACCCATGGGAAATAATTTTTGTGCTTTCCCAGTGGATTTTTTACCAGATGTTCTGCTCCTGCCCAGGAGCTRGGTGCAAATGTATCACTGATGCTGCAGCACAGTCTGAAACTTTCAGCTTTTCCCTCCTCGCTTTAAAGCACCGCTATTGGCTTTCTGTCACTTGACTTCAGGCCTGATTAATACTATGTAAAACTGAAGACTTCACAGCTATTCTTCAAAAGGATTTAAAGTCCCCTGATTTCCCATAGTGAAGTGAGCAATTGCATTATTTCAGTGTGAAGGAGAGAAAATTGAGATCAATATCCCCTCGTAAATACAACGCTGCAATTCGTAACAACAGCGGTGATTTAATTTTTTCGAAGGCCAGGGGACCAAAAATGTGGCAGTTCCTGTGTTCTCCCACAGTCATATATTTCTGTGTTCAGCTTCTCCAGGTGCTTGACTTGATGTCACAGGGCTCAGGGAAYRTGTCTTCAGGAGATGTTCTGAAGAMAATAAATAACTTTGTCTTACAACATTTTGGGAGAACACTGGCAGTTCCAAGCAGTTTTGCCTTTTCCACTCGCAGTGATGATTCAGGACTCCAATTCACCCCCAGACTGAAAAGACTGAAGGGGACTGGGCACTCAATCAGGCTGGAAATCCCTAATCCAAGCCTTGACTGGCCTACAGGTGTGGATTTTAATGGCTACAAGGCAAAGGTGGATGAGGCATTTTCTTGCAGAGAGCTGGGAGTTTCTCATGGTGGGATGTTCTGCCACCAGGCTTCACCTCAGAGGCAGCAGCAGCCTGCAGGTAGCAGGGCAGAAATGGCTGCAAAATTGGTTCTTCTTCAGGAGTGACAATGTTGGGGTGGTTTTGGTTAAATCCTGTGAGAGGAGCTGAACCCCAGCAGRAGTGCTCCTGCAGCTGAACAATGTGTTTTATGTGTGAGGACTTTGCTCCAAAGAGAATCTTCAAGGCCGAACTCCTGGGACAGAGGGTGAATATTTACTCTGATAGAGCGTGACAAGCTCTCCTAGGGACTTGTGGAGAGTGWGAGATGCAGAGTGAATGCACTCAGAGTGAGAGAAGCAGCAGAGTAGGGGCACTGATGGTCTCCTCGAATGGAATGTACGGATTGCCATATACTAAAGCACGGTTTGCTGCTATTCCCATTGACCTCAGCACAAATCACGGATGCAGGGTCCTCTCTGGGTCACAAATACYTGTTCCTGTCATCCTGTGGTTTCCAGGGTTCCTTCTGCTGCTGAGAAATCACTGCAAACTTTTYCATTTGAGACAAATCAGTTTATTTTGTGTTCCCAGAGCCAGATGGGGAGGGCAATCAACTCTTTTTGGGGGTGGAGGGATTGAGCTGTTGAAGTGTTGGGTAGGAGTTGGAATTAATTTCAGATGAGAGATGTTTGCATGCTGAAGTCTGTGCTGACTCCAACCATTGGGCTGGATTTACTTGAAAAAGAGCTGTGCTAAGGGAGTGAAAAAAAGGTTCCACGCCTCTCCCAGAGAGCCTGGGGCACGGGAACAGCGGGATTTATGGATCTGCCCTGTGGCTGAGATTAGATAGCCAGCCTGGGGGRAAATGTGTGCTCATTTGCATGCAGCAAGGTAATTACATGTTCCTCCATTAAATCTTCCCCTCTGCACAGGGATCTACAGCTTCGTTAGGACAAGTCCAATTACTTTGCTGCACTCCACATGGAAATGTGCTTGTGATGCCTAAAACARGGCTCAYCTGAAACAGAGCCCWGACAAAGTGAAGWSAATAAAAGCAGACAAATTTAATCCAGGCCTGCTGGTACATTGAGGGCAGACAAAGCCTCCTCCTGAGGCTGCACCCAAAATGGACCCCGAGTCAYGAGATCTTCCCCTTTGATCAGTTCTGTCTCATGAACACATCGGTTCCCAATTCTCCAATGACACCTTCAGCTGATGGTGTCAATCACCCCAAGTTTGCTCCCCCAATTCTCTGTTGTTTCCATATTTTGGGGCTCTGAGGCAGTGAAGTGTCCTTGGATTTCAGACCCAGAGAGGAATTGTTTTGTCTGAAGATGGGAAAACAGGAGCTTTAGTGCTGTGCACTGGAGAAGTGTGAGAATAATACAGATCCATGGAAATAGAGAAACTAAAAATCCTAAGGCATCACTTGGAGCTCAAAGGCTGCAGGATGGGTTGGATATGGGTTTGATATGGGGTTGATGGGTGTTGATATAGGGTTGATAGGGGGTTGATGTGGGGTTGGTGTGGGGTTGGTGTAAGGTTGATATAGGGTTGATAGGGTTGATGTGGGGTTGATGTGGGGTTGTTGTGGGGTTGATGTGGGGTTGATGTGGGTTGATGTGGGATTGATGTGGGTTGATGTGGGTACACTGGGGGGCTGGGGTGTGTTTCCATTTGCTCCCATGGATAATTGAGGATGCCCATAAAGAGCATCCTGGATATCTGGGGGTGCTTTGGGGCCATCCTGGGCGCTCCACTGGTTGGTTGTTGGGGGAGCAGTGCACACAGTTTGGCTCCAGAAGTGCAGYGATTTCACACTCCCAGCCAGGGCAATATTCAGGCTGTTTCTGTGGCAGAGCAGGAGCAATGGGTGCAGGTAATGGAATCTTGGGTTTTTTATTGGGATCTCAGGCCTTTAATGCAGCTGTGAATATATATGCAATGAATATAAATGGTGAGGTGCCATCAGTTCTGCACATGGGCTGTTCTCTCTTCAGCCTGAGAACTACCCTTCATCCCTTTGTGCTGCTTCTTCCCTGACCTGCTTCTCCTTCCACTGAAAAAAACTGAAACGTTTTTGCTTATTCTTTCACAAGATCTTTGCTAAGACACGGTAAAAACAAGATTAATTTTCTGCCTAACAGGCTTTTTAAAGTTCAGTTTTGCCCAAACTGTCTCTTCAGTGGCTCTGGGTTGTGGCCTTGCAGCCCATGCTCCCCTGAGAAGGCATTAATTCATTTTTCATGCGCCTCCAGTGAAGGAATCCTCGGAGGGAGAAGGAGTCTCTTGTCACCCTGCTGTCCAGGGAGGGCTGCAGTGAGATGATTGACCACRTTTCAGTCTCTCATTTCAGCTTCTTTTCAACTCCCATCTCTGAGAGATTAAGACTTGGCATTAAACTGCAGGATTTTGCTCTCTCTCCATTTCTTCTTCAGTCTCTCCTTGCTGATAAATAATAGATACAGGAGAATGAATAAAGCACTAAACTCGTGCCATGGGACTAAAGTTTCCATCTAATTGGTGGTCCAGCCCAGTGTGAAATCTATTTGGTGGTTTCAGCCTGCTACTTCTGGAACAATATTCCTCCTGTGAAGATATTAGCTGCAAAAAAATTCAGATGGCAAAGCAATCCCAGTGTCTGCGGAGAAAGAACAAAGATGAGATTAATACAGGAGCAGGTTCACCTCCACTCCTGCAGAAAGGGTGTCCAGGGCAGCCTTCCCTGAGCTGAGACCTCTCACACCCCTGGAGAGTGCCCCGCCTCTGCTCCCGTTTGACAGAAAATGTCTGGGGTGCAGTGCTTGGGGCTTTGCAGTGACATCACAGAACCACACCATGGTTTGGGTTTGAAGGGACATTAAAGCCCATCCAGAGCCACCCCAGCCATGGCAGGGACAGCTCCCACTGTCCCAGGCTGCTCCCAGCCCCAATGTCCAGCCTGGCCTTGGGCACTGCCAGGGATCCAGGGGCAGCCACAGCTTCTCTGGGCACCCTGTGCCA
>NW_026623408.1:588345-598727 GCF_030028575.1 Malurus melanocephalus | reverse complement strand
AAGGCCACCCTGAGCTCAGCCCAAAGCTTCTCCTCTCCAGGCTGAACAATCCCAGCTCTCCCAGCCTTTCCTCCCAGCACAGCTGCTCCATCCCTCTGCTCATCCTGGAGCCTCCTCTGGGCTCTCTGCAGCAGCTCCAGCTCCTCCCTGTGCTGGCCCCAGGGCTGGGGCAGCTCTGCCCGTGGGCTCTCACCTGGGCACAGGGACACAGGGACACAATCCCCCCCTCCCCTCCCCTCCCTGCTGGGCTCACCCAGGGCAGGGTTTGGGGTCCCAGCACCCAGCTCTGACCCACAGCTCCCCAGGGCTGCTCCAGTGCTCAGCCCCAGCCTGGGCTAATCTGGGGCTTGCCCTGACCCAGCTGAACTTTGCTTTGTGATATTGCATTTATCTTTATGCATATATTCATAAGTACAATTATGTATGCATGTATATATATATACACAAAATATGTATGCATTTATATGTATATGTATATGAGTATTTATAAAAATATAAATATACATATACATCATATATATACATATATAAAAAAGTAAAACACTCCTCCCCCAATTGCCTCATACAGGGGAAAACACCACCTGGCTGTGACTCAGAAAGTGAATGTCCAATGTCACTTACCTCACTGCAAGAGCTGTCTTTTAATAAYAAAAAATAGATCTACACCTGATATTAATATGCTGTTTGCAAATCTTCATAGCCAGAAAGTCCATAGGGTTTGATTTTTTTTAGTCTAATTTATAATGTCTCTTGAAAATGGGATAGAATTAGAATTAGTAACTTGGAGTTGGGCATTTCAGCCCGTGTCCTGTGCCTTTTGGATTCCTATGGAAGGCACAGTCCTCTACAATCATTTGTCTTTGTTAAATGAGTAATGATAATTTTATGTGAATTGGTTTTATATGCCAGAGTGACCTCAGAGTCCTAGCTGAGGTTCATTGCCAGAAAAATGCTGAAAGAGGGAACACTGAAGCACCTGTGCATAAGTGCAGAGTCAGTTCAGTGRTTTCTCCTGTACTGAAAAGTGAAGGTGTCAGAGCTTTTTAAACACAATAATTGGTGCTTTGGTCTGAAATCACCCCTAGATTTTGCAGTCTGGGCTTGGTCATTGGGGCACTGCCTACCCTGGTGTCCCTGGCAGTGTTCCTCACTAAAATGTCCCTTTGTGTCCAAAAATTCTTTTAGTTTTGCTTCTCCTCTCTAGAATCCTGGCACAGGTTTCCCAAAGAAGCTGCATCSCTGGAAGCATTGAAGGCCRTGGTRGAACAAGGTGAGCTTTAAGGTGCCTCCAACCCAAAYTATTCTGGGAWTCTGMAATAATCCCAAGAGCARCTGGTGGAATCTGSCAATAAAAAAGTYCTTYTTGTGTTGRGARTGTTAGCAGAGTTGTGATGGACTGGGCCCTTCCTCSAGGCCTCCACTGACCGTGGTGATTGAGGCACAAACTCCACAYTGGTGTTTATATGCCAAAATCCAGGGGTTTTAACCCATTAGTTTGTTATTGGTTTACATTCTTGTGGAGCACAGCAAAGTGTCTGAACCAACCCCCATAAACCACAGCAGGAACACACCATGGTCAGAACCAACCCCCACACACCACAGTGTGAGCTCTCACTGGCTCTATCCCTTGTTTTCCAGGGTTATGGAACTTGTTTTTCACCTCCAGTTCAGCTGAGCCATTCCCAGAATTCTTCTCTGGTTGGCCAAAGTGACAGGAGAGAGCAGGAGTTTTACAGGGGTAACAATGCCCTTGTTTTGTAAGGATTTACTCATCCCCAACAACTGACCAAAGTTTAGGATGGGAATTGCTGAGGTTTGTCCCCTTGTCCAGGCACCTGAAGCTGTTTGCATGAAGCCAATTAAAGTCAGTGGCAGGTGAGACACAAAGTTTTGCCATCGTGCTCCTGTGTATGGATAACAAACTGCACAAGAGCTTACAGAACATATCAGAATGTGGAATYACTGCTTACACTTCAATCTTTGCTGTGTCTTTGAAAGGACTCATAACAAAAGGGAATTTTCTAAAAATCCCTGCAAAACTCTGTTGTGTTGCAGAATAAAAATAACAAAAATAAAGCAACCAAAAAACAAAACCAAAAACCAGAACCAAAAACCAAAAACCAAAACCAAAACCAAAACCAAAAACAAAACAAAAAAACCCAAACCCAAAGTGTGCTCTCTGTTGGCTTCAGAGAGCATTGAAGCAGCTGCTAAACGAAATCCTACCATGAACTCATGATGTTCTGGCTTTCTTGTGGTAGAGAGAAGAAGGGAAAGGCCAGATGTGTCCTAAAACTGTGCTCTGCTGCTGTGAAGAGCTTGTAGGGGAAAGGGAGCAGCAGCAGGGCCTGATKGAAGAGCTTCAAAATAAGAGAGAGAGCACCAGCGAGGCTCTGCACCTTCCAGAAATATCAGGGTGTTCCTTTCGACAGAAAACTCCTGCAGAGCCAGAGCTGGCAGAGAGGGACAGCTCCAGGTCTCTCCGAGCAAAACTCAGTGGTTTCTGCTCCAAAATCTGATGCTGTGATTGGGAACTCCTGTTTCTCCTGGAGAAATCCCTGCAATAACCAAGTGGAGCATCACCAAACAGCAACCAAAATGTCTGTTCAGAATGTTGGCCGTGGCAAATAAAGAATGGTCTTGTTGGGCAGCTGGTGTCCCTGTGCCCAGCACACACATCCCTGCTCGTCACTGTCCCCTCTCCTGAAGGACATAAACCATAGTGACCTTTGGAAATGTGTGCCTCAATAGTTCATTTTGCCTTCAGAACGTGCCAGGCCTCATGACTGTGTCGGGGAGGATTGTTTCTGATAGATCCGTGTCGATACGAACTTACTTGAGCTGAAATAACCAATCTGAGGTGCAGGACTCAGTCATCTTGTCGACAAGCTGCCTTCACGCTAGATATGTTTTCTATTATTGATGACATTTCCAGCCGATCCCAGAACAATGCTAGGTGAGTTTTAAAATTAATATCCCTTCTCGTGGTTCATTAGTTGGCCTCAGCCTGGATAACAAATGGAGCTACAAAATCCCAAAAAGAAAACAAACCCTGCATTTCCTCCCAGATCCAGTTCCAAAACTGAAAGTGGGTTGTTTCTTTTTTATAGATAATTTGAACTTTGACTGAGGAATCTTTATGGAAATTCTAAAAACAGCATGCTCATTTTTCTTTTCACTTTCATATGCCTACTGAGTTCCAATCAGAGTGATAATTAAAATGTTGAAATGCAATGAAATAATGCCTGTGAAATGTTTCTAAGCAGAAGCAGAGCTCTCTTGCAAGATTTTGGCTCAGTTGTGCAGGCCCAGAGGATTTAGCTGYTTCTGATAAGCCTAGATAAGCTCCTGGACTTCTGAATGCCTGAACTGCAACTCTGAGCTTGGTGGAGTTCACTTACCACCAGTGAATTCTGGATTTAAYTCAATATTGTTTTATCAGCTGTCTCTGTATAACTTTCCTTCCTCCTCTCCCCTTCAGCCCCCCTCAAAATCCTGACMTTTTAAACCCAAATCCCACTCGAATATTAGCAACTTCAGTACAGTAATTACAGATCAATATATTTTAATTGCAATCTATAGCTAGAGATCAACAGCTGTATTGAGCAGCAAAGGTTTTTAAATCACTCACAAATTAAATATATTAAGAATTTTGGRCCAACTACTTTCCACCTGTAAATATTTAGTTTCTAAATAAGTAGTTCCTTTGGAATGAATGTAGGTTTTACATGGATACTTGTGTTCTTTTAATACTAATTTCTGTTACTGAATTAAACATCACCCTGTGTTCTCTTAGTTAGACAGATCTCCAAATATCAGGAACATTATTGGTTATTTTGTAACCCTGACTTTATAGCAAGATGCTTAAATAGTTCCAATGATTTCCCAAACGCAATATTTGTAATGTTCTTATTGTAATTTGGGATAATTCTTCATAATGGGAGAGTTATATTTTTTTAAGAGAGTGATATATGTGTGCTAGTCTGTATTGAACAATGCCTGTCACTTTGGATTTTGAAATGTTTAAAGGTAATTAATTATATGTATCTTGGGCTGTAGTGAAAAACCACACAATTACAGGTTTGCTTCAGGGCCACACAGGATTTGTGTTTTCTTTTTCAACTCTTCACACCCAAGGATTCGTTATTGCCCCCCACACTCAGGGGGTTTTCTGCCTTTGTTACCTGAGTTATCCTCGGTGCTGCTGGAAAATCACATTGCCAGGACTGTACCCAGAGCAATTCCAGGGCACTGCTCCTCGTGTCAGCAGTGTTAGAACATCTGATTCCATCCCACAACTGACATTTCATTATTAATATTTGACTCCGTAATTGCTTGATATTTAACCTTCTTACACCACTGGGGAGKGGTTGGAAAATGATAATTTTCTGTGGGACAAAACTTGGAAATTCCAATCAGTTTGATGTTAAGTTGGCTGTGCTTTCAGATGTGAAATAATGTGGTTTAATTATTCTGTCATTTAGAGTGCCCTTTCACTTCAGTCCAATGTCATTTCCTTTCCCTGTTGGATTCCTGGGGTACTTTTAACATTCTGCTCCACGCTTTAAGGAAAGCCATATCAGGAAATAAGAAYCTGTGTGTTCCCAGCCAGTGAGATGCACATGTAACTTGCATTCTTAATTCAATTTAATTCCATTTGAATAGGAGAGTGAAGGTTTCATAAGCAAACACAAAAACCTGGCAACAGCAGATGCTGAAGAAAACGTCARAGCACTGGGCTGATACAACATTTCAAATTCAAGATTTGAATTTGATTATTCAAATAATTAGATTAGTGTGGAGAAATGTGTCTGGTCTGAGCAGGATGAGGATGAGTGCCATGAGGTGGTGGTGCCATGCAGTGGGCACAGCAATGAGCCCAGCTCCGTGGGTGCCCACCATATCCTGTCTAAAAGAAAATAAATTGGTAACTGTGTTCCTCTGCTTGTGCAGGATTCTTACAGGACTTGATAACTGAGGGCAGTTCTGATAAATGCTGCGAGACAAAGATTTATGCTCTGAAAAGTGGCAAAGGGAAATTTCTGTTCTGATTTCCATCTTCGGTTGGAAAGGAGAGGGGAATGTGCTCTGAGCACAAACAGCTTGGAGAGCTGCATCTTTCCCCCTCAAGCTGTGCATTTAAAGGTCCTTAGGAGATGATGTAAAATATGTTGACAGTTTGTGAAACACAGCGATGCTGCAGATTCATCTGCCGTGCAGACAAATCTTTATTTCCAACAATTATAGAGTAATTATAGTCAGGCAAGCTCCGAAAGCTGTGGAGCTCTCACTTATTGTGCCTGTTCAGCTGAAATCATTAATTGAAAAGTGAATTTTCTGGAGCTCCCACCTCGGAGGAGTYGAAGCAGCCCTTCAGACCCCTCGGTGCACCATGTTGGTCTAAATTCACAGTGAAAATATGTTGCAACTGTGATGTTATTGATTCTTTATTGTGGRTATTCATCTTTTCCTTTAGCAGCAAACAGCAAACACAGGGGCAGGGAGAAGGGGATGTGCTTCCCAGTGGAAATGGAGTAATTAAATTTTGAACTCTAACTGCTGGATGTGTGTATTTCAGATGAGTACCCTGTTTTTGTCAGGATCTTTTTCTTTGCAAAATCTTATCTGTATTTTAGGTAGGAAAGAGTGAACTCCCTTAGTGGAGTTACAGATTTTTACTCAACTTCAGGGCTTTGGGAGGCTGACTTGTATTGATGTTCAGCTTCCACTAGGAAAAGAATTGGTAAAAAGCACAATGGAGGCAAGAAAAAGAAGACCTTTTCCTGTGTATGGGTGTAAAACTAGAGGAGGAGTAAAAAACAAATATAGGGCAGTAGGATTTTCAGAGAACTGCAGCCTCAGGTTAGACTTTATTCATATTTAGTCTGAAAAAAATGTTTGTCCTCATTTTCAAAATTGTTCAGCACTTTTCACATCCGCTCTGAGTGATCTGAGCCCTGTGCTTCTGGAAATCCAGGCACTTATTTTACCTTAAATATGGACAAGAGACCAATTATAGCTCTTTTATTTTAGTCTGGCCCTGAGTGCACTATATACCATCATAGCATATTCAGTGAATCTCCAGCTCATGGAATATATTTTTCTATCCCTTAAGACATTTATAAACCAATATAAAACCCTCAGCCTGGTGAAAGGGTTTGAGTTACCCCGAGGCAGAGCTTGCTGAGGCAGRTGGGGTTTGGGAGCCTGAAATCTCCTCTGGGAGGTGAGCTCGGTGTGCAGGCACTGTCCCCATCCTCCTCCTCTGGGCTGGGGTGACAACGGCCTGGTCAGCATGGGGGCAGCAGGCTGGGCTCCTGAATTGTCTTTGGGATTGAGGGTGATCCCTCAGGATTTCAGTTTCTCTATTTCCATGTCTCTGTGCCCCTGTGATTCTTCAGTGTTTAACTCCACACTCCACAGACAGTGCTGAGCTCCTGCTCTCCCATTTTYACACAAAACAATTCCTCTGCAGCCCCAAACTCAAGGACACCTCCCTGGGCCAGGCCCCAAGAGATGGAAACAACAGAGAATTGGGGGAGCCAAGTTGGAGTTTTTGACTGCATTGGCTGCAGCTGAAATTGGAGGATTCAGCAAATCCCGATGTGCAAATGGACAAAAGTGAGAAAGGGTGAAAAAGCYGTGAGCCATTGTCCATTGTGGGTGCAGCCCCTGGCTGGGCTGGGACTGCCCTGGATGGCCCTGAAGGCCCTGCCATGAACAGAACTGCTTTGGATTCTCTCAATTCTGTCTGGGCTCTGTTCTAGGTAAGCTGGATCAGGCATCAGGGGTGTCTGTCATTTCCTGGGCTGGACACAAACAGGGCAGGTTTGGTGTAAGTGGGGCTGTGAATCAGCTCTGGGTGTTGGGTGGGGAGCAAATGGGACCTGAAATATGTTTGGGGCAAGAGGGGTGTGGGCACATTGTTAAAAACTGCACCTGGAGGGATTTTCTATATTCTGTGACAGACTAAGGACATCCTTATGTCTTTGATGGTGTTGGARCCAAGGTTTTCCTTGGGGATGTGAACACCAATGGTAACAACGGGCAATTGGATTTTCCTGCCCATTTTGGCCATTTTAATGAGCCCTCATTGCCCAGGCCTTCTCCAGAGCAATCCCTGGGTCACTGGTGCTCCTTGTGCTCCAAAACATGGTGGGCTCTTTATGGAAATGTCCACAGCTGCTCCAAGAGAAATTTAAGTTAGATATTAGAAAAAAAAAAATCTTCACTGTAAGGGTGATCACACACTGGAATTGTCTGTCCAGGGAGGTGGTGGGGTCACGGTCCCTGGATGTGTTCACAAACAGCCCCAGGGCCATGGTTTGGGTGATGAGGAGGTGTTGGGCCATGGGCTGGAATTGATGATCCCGAAGGTCTCTTCCAACCTGGTTCATTGTGGGATTCTGTGTGTGAAATTATGTCTTTTTCTTTTTCTCTTTATTTTTTTTTTTCTTTTACTCTGTTTTCTGTCAGAAATGTAGGGGTTCAGGATTGCTTTTTTTCCTGAAAACTTAGATTAGGCTTTTCTGAAGGTAGTTTTAGCTTCTGSTCTGTCTCCTTTCCATGGCCTGAGGTTTTCCTCTCTGTCATTTGGGCAGGATGGAATCCAATGTRTGCAGGGGTGGCACTGRATGATCCTTAAGGTCTCCTCCCAGACCAAACCATTCTGGGAYTCTATGACTATGATCCTGTGAATTTGTCAATGACTTGAGGAAAACAAACAATTAGAGAGATTGCTCCAGAAGTGCCCTGGAACAGATTTTTTTTCCTTCGCCTTCCTCTATCCCAAGAAATATATATCTAGTAGAGGAAAAAGAAGTAGAGGTCTTCAGCTGGTTATATTTCAGCTCAGATTTGTGGATCCAGTGTGAATAATTGGATTTATTTGATGAATACAGTATGAYATGGAAGTTTCCTTCTGATAAATTTGTTCTGAGATCAGAATAGACGCGTGAGTGAGAAAGGGATGCAATCTGCAAATCATCTCTTTAATGATTAWGACAAACCCCAGGCTGCCCAGAGGATGGCCATAGGGAAAGTAAAAATGGGAGTTTATGGCAAAACCCTGAGCCTTGCCAACACAGCACTAATCTGTATCCTTCTGGTATGAAATGTGGGTAGTTTAGGCTTTCAGAAACATGCCAGCATTTTACACCCCTTCCTGTGGTTTCTCTCTGAAGGAAATAAAGGCGTGTTAAGGCATTTAGAAATCCAGAACCCTCTGCAGAAGACATTTCTGCATTCCTCTGCAGCTCACTTTTTATCCCTAAGTGAAGAACTCTGTCACACAATGCCCTGCCTGGTGCAAGGGAAACGAGGGAGGGCTGTATTTGGAGCTTTTAGTATGGACAAAACATGATGGCACAGGCTGGGGCAGGAGAACAAACACAGCATTCCTTTTGCAGGTTCTGCAGYAGTTAATGCTCTCTGGAGCTGGGGTTGGCTCACACAGCTCCAGCAAAGGCACAATTTTGTGGAGCAGAGTCGGTGATTGTTCAGCCCACACTCAGGGGATTCATTCCTATTAATTGTGGGGGTAAAATTCAAGGGGTGCTCAGGGAATGGGTTTGCTTCTCACCCCACCCCTGGCCCAAACAGTGTCATGAGTGAGGATTTCTGGCTCCCATGGRACAGTGACAGAAAGTGRAGTTAGATGGGAKRTTGGGAAGGAATTGTTCCCTGTTTGGGTGGGCAGGCCCTGGCACAGGGTGCCCAGAGAAGCTGTGGCTGCCCCTGGATCCCTGGCAGTGCCCAAGGCCAGGCTGGACATTGGGGCTGGGAGCAGCCTGGGACAGTGGGAGATGTCCCTRAGAAAATCTTTTAGGTCCCTCCCAACCCAAGCCAGTCTGTGATTCCATGATTTTCAGCAATCCCATATGTTTGCAGACAGTGTTTTGAAGCATRACATGATTCAAAGTATAATATGATCTAATTTAGCAGCAGAAACTTTGCTGATTTCTATATTGTTTTCATTCCAGTTTGGCTCCTTTGTTACTCTCTGTGCTTTCCATTTTTAGGCTGAAATTCTGTGCTGCACGTCAGAATGTGGGTGTTCCTTTAAAAACTCCTCAAAATGGGAGGGTTGGTTATTGGTGCAGAGATGGGGAGCTGAATTCAGGGAATTTGTGCCAGGAATGATGGCAGGGTGTGGCTGTTCTGCCCTGCATCCATGCAGGGTGGCTGCTCATACCTGGATTTTCCTCCCMTGTCAGGGAATGTGCTCAGAGCTGCCTGGATGTGTGATGGATGGGCAGAGGGGGATTCCACCCTYGGCTGTACCAGCCTGCAGTGCTATAAATCAAACTCCCAGCCAAAAATAAGCCCAAGAGTTTTAGATTTACTGTACAGCATCCAAAATACAGTTTGATTATTTGTAAACAGCTATGTGGTGAAAAGCTTTCAGAGTTRCCCAAAGTACACCTCAGATATTTTTAAAATATATTAGCCATAGGTGAAACTGGCTAATATCCACAACGCTGTATTTTAYCACTGAAGCAAATGGGCTTGAAGTCAAATTAGTCACTTATTTTGTTGTCATCTCTGCTCATTAGTGGGGAAAAAAACTATAGAAATGAAGAAAAATTGTGCTAAAAGGTAATATTTATTTAAGTAAATGTGTGCTGGTGTATACTTTAGGCTATGCAAATAAGAACGTTGCTGTGTTTGTGCAGAAACATAATCAAGATATTTCCTTCAAATTAATCTGTCCTCCTTTAACAGAATATAATGTGTGAGGTGTTAGAGGCCTCATGTTTCTCCTTCTGGTGGCACCAGACCTTGTTTACCATTTGTGGCTTTGCATGGCTTTGTTTGACCTGAAATTCGTTGACCCTTTTAGAAAACACCGGGATTTTGTTTTTCCAGCACAGGATGAGCTTAGTGTGATTGTACTAAACTTTATCTTCAATTTCAAAATGAGCTGTTATTGCTGTGATGGAGGAAAAAAGGAGCAGGAGCAGGAAATTACTCTGTTTTTAAGAGAGGGTTTTTATGAGAGCCTTCAGGAGCGCATTAAGCGCTGTGAGTTACATCTGCCTCATGAGTTTTCTCTCCATTGATGAAAATTTTGTTTTGGGGGGGTTGCTTTCTATCCACAAGGTTGCTGTTTCTGTGGGAAACATGAACATTTCTTTCTTTGTGTTTTCCTGGCTTTTGGGGCACAGGGGCTGGAATTCCTGCTGCCCTTCCCAACCTGGCAGAACCACTGAAGGGAACACCTCGGTGCCAACCCAGTGACATCACTTGGAAGAGAGTCCTAAGGGGGCAATTCCTGTTCAATATTCTGAAAACTCACTAGTTCCAGGCATTTTGTGGGGACTTCTCTTGGGTTTGATTTGGGGGGGTTTGTTTTCTCTCAGTTGCATCAGCAATTCCTACAT
>NW_026623408.1:584053-588122 GCF_030028575.1 Malurus melanocephalus | reverse complement strand
AAGGAAGGAAGGAAGGAAGGAAGGAAGGAAGGAAGGAAGGAAGGAAGGAAGGAAGGAAGGAAGGAAGGAAGGAAGGAAGGAAGGAAGGAAGGGAAATTCAACATTTCAGTTTAGGAAATGTCAACAGCAGCTCCCCTCCTAAAAGCTTCCAATGCAAACAGAACTTTACAATCAAAAATTATTTTTTCTTTTCCTGATGAAGGACACAAGAGATAAACATCAGGAGTAGAGGCTGATGAGGACAAGTATAGATCCCTGTTATTGCCCCTCTTTATTGATTTGGGCACTGCCCAAAAAAAAAGTTAGAGTGAGACCCCTCCTGATTCAGACCCTATAAAACCAGAAGGGATTTCCCAGCTTTTTCTCAGCCCTGCATCCTYTGTGAGTGCCCGCAGCAGCGAGGCTGCATTCCAGGCACAGACAGAGCAGGAAATGTGTGCYCTGCTTTGGAATCTGCTCAGCTCCGAGTGTTCTGCTGCCGGGCTCACCTCTGCACAGCTCCGAGACACTGCCAGAGCTGCTCCGGGATTCCTCTGTGCTGCTGTGCCTTATCTGCTCCACAGCAACAGTAATTACACCAAATTTAGAATGCACACAGCGGTGAATTTAAGTTTTCAAAACAAACTCGTGCCRGAGTTATGCGCACAAGAATGCCTTAAATTGAGTATTGAAAGGAAAAAGAAATGGACTAAATCACTTCTAATTTTCTGGTGGGAAAAGACTGTAAAATATGCTAAARAATACAAATAGGCAGAAAAATCCCATTGTGAGCTGGGATTCAGACTTGATCTCATTTCTTGTCCAGCTGTAAGACAAGAAAGAATAGAATTTTTATCAGATTTGATACAGTCTCGACTGCCACTGTGATGCTCCTGCTGCAGTAATGACTACTGTTTCCTCTCCTCATCCAGCAGATGCAGGAGGGTTGTGTATTCTAAAAAGAGTCTAAAATATTTATCTGAGAAGTAAAAAGACAAGTCCAGTCTCATCCAAAGACGTGCCTTAGAAGGAACACTGCCTTTTTAGGTTGTTTGTAGGGGCTTTTGCACTCATTTTTTTTGGAAATTATTATTCTATTTTAAATTTGTTTTTCCATAAGGGCTCACAATAGRTAAAAATGCATATCAGGAAATTTTTCCTTGGTATAATTTTTGCCCTGTTTACGGTTTTGCCATTTTTTAATCCAGTGAATTTGCCACTATTTCATCCAGCGAATTTGAAAATCTGGTTTGCTCACACTTTTGATTTAAGATGCTTCAACTCATAACTAAATTGGTGTGAAAGGCCCATCTTCTCGGAGAACCTGTGACTACAGAACTACTCAGGGGCACTGTATCCACACACGGAGGTCTGTGTGCATTTTTCTAACCTTCCAAAATAACCTCCATAAATCACATCATTAAGAAACTGTCTCAGACTAATAAAAATAGCTTCCATTCTTAAATCACTGCTAGTTTTGAAACCAGAGAAGTAATGGTTTCCTGCAGGAGGTAAAGCTGCGAAGCAAACCCCGAACAAATGRGGCTCGTGGCTTCTGTTGGCAAAGCCCTGCCAGAGGCTGGAGCCAGGGAGTGGCAGATCCATCTTCCCTGAAAGGCAATTCCTCGCTGCTCTTTATGGTGGCAGGTATTAAATATTCTTTGTTTTGCCAGCCACACCTTTTGGAAGTCATAAATTGCTTTATCCTAAGTAATCAGGGTAGTTTTGGGTAATRAGGATCTAAATTATGGATCCTTTTATCCCGCCTTTATTTTTGGAGACGGAAGGGGAAGCATCATTTTATTTTACCTTTTTAGAGAACTAAAGCTTYCCTTGCTTGGGGAGCTGGGGCTGTTTGAAAAAAACATGAGCTGTGTCAAAATTTGCAATAACATAATGAGCTCTCATTAACAACTGCATTCCACCCCAAAGTTTCCTACTCTCCCTAATAGCTTTTCACACCGCAGTTTCCCCCAGTACCATTAGGGACTATGTATAGCAGCTAACTTTAAAATGACAGATCCATTCAAAGACATGATCCTGAGAGTTTTACTCACCCATTAGCTAAAATAAATACACATTTCCTTCTCCTTTCCAAGGGCAGAATGAAGACCCGCAATTGCATCTCACTAAAAGGTGAAGTTTKTCAGCTTTTTTGGGGGGAAACTTTTTGCTGATATACAGATTCCTCAGGATGTGTGTGATATTKAAAGCTGATTTCTTGCAAGAGCTTTCAACAGGATTTCTAGGAAAAAAAAAATTTAAAAAAAAGCCAAAACCCCAATAATTTGAAAGAGCATTTAAATAAAGATGGGAGTTATTAATTTTTTTCTATTAGGTAAAGCCGTTTTAGTTATTTCCTCCCAATCCATCACCAAACCCTCACAATTGCATCTCTGAAAGGCAAAGGTTTTTAGCTTTTTTGGGGGGAAACTTTTTGCTAATAYACAGATTCCTCAGGATGTGTGTGATATTTAAAGGGAAAATGTTAACTGAATCCTTAAAAGAGTTTTCAACAGAATTTCTATGAAAAAAAAAGAAGCCAAAACCCCAATATTTTTAAAGGGCATTTAAATAAAGATGGAGGTTATAATTTTTTTTTTTTTTAATAGAGTAATTTTAGTTATTTTCTCCCAACCCATCACCAAAACCCCACAATTACAACTCAGTAAAAGGTGAAGTTTTTCAGCTTTTTTKGGGGGAAACTTTTTGCTAAAATACAGATTCCTCAGRAATCTGTGTGRTATTTAAAGGGAAAATGTTAGCTGAATTCTTGCAAGAGCTTTCAACAGGACTTCTATGAAAAAAAAATAAGCCAAAACCACAATAATTTGAAAGYRTTTTTAAATAAAGATGGGGGTTATCAAATTTTTTAAGTAATTTTAGTTATTTTCTCCCAATCCATCACCAAACCCTCACAATTGTATCTCAYTAAAAGGTGAAGCTTTTCAGCTTCTTTGGGGGCAAACTAATATACAGATTCCTCAGGATGTGTGTGATATTTAAAGGGGAAATGTTAACTGAGTTCTCGCAAGAACAGGATTTCTATAAAAAAAAAAAAAAAAAAAAAAAAAAAAAAGCCAAACCCCCAATAAATGGAAAAGGCATTTAAATAAAGATGAGGGTTATCATTTTTTTTTTTTTAAGTAGAATCATTTTCTCCCAACCCATCACCCAAACCCCTCTAAAGCAGAGGAATTAAAATGATATGAATCTCCATGAAGAACCAGGAACTGGATGCACATGTAGATGTTTGTGGTCTGTTTATTCAGGTTTTAGGAGGCACAGCAAATGGAATTTGCCATGGGGCAGGCAGCGAGTGTGGGTGGAGAGGGGATGGCAGTGAAAGGCCAAGTGGGAGAGCCGCTTGCATTGGAAATGTTTCAGCGGGAGGTATTGGAATGGCTCCCTCACTTGCACGTTGTGAAATCAGGAGGGAGTTCTGTGCATCCCAAATGAGTGCTAATGAAACCTTTCTTCCCGGCACCRTCGTGCTTTCTGCATATGCTACATACGAGGTGGGAAAAAAACTCAAATTAAAATTGAGGGAGAGCGGGGAACATGCGGGAGAGAGAGGCAGAAAGGTTTTATCAGCATGGGGTTGGGAGGGGGTGCCTTGCTCACAAAAGCAAAGCTGAATTTACATTTTTTTCTCTCCCTCTGAGCCCTCAATCTTGGCACTCACTGGAGAACAGGGGCTTATGGGCACAGGCTGTAAAAATAGTCTCAATAATCTATTTTAAAACTCCTTTTCATCTTTCAATAAATACTTTTTTTTTTTTTTTTTGTTTTTTTGACAGTGCATATGAGATAGTTCTGGGTACAAAAGTCTTACCAGAGCTTGTTTGGAATGTTCTGCATTTCTCACTCCTAATTTTTGCAGTCTTTTGGGTGCTTTTGAACGCTCATATCTGAGCCTTGGCTTTTAATCGAGCCAATGGAAACAAAAATCTCCTTCTAAGGAGAACATTTCTTTCACCACCTTCCCTCCTTTTCTCCATCACTAAATCCTTTTTCTGACTCCCTGGATGAGAGGGAATCCCTTCTCTCATCCCTCCCAAAGCCTCAGCACCGGGACACTGGGCAGTTC
>NW_026623408.1:578189-581619 GCF_030028575.1 Malurus melanocephalus | reverse complement strand
TTTCTTAGAATGTACAGAATCGTTGGATATTTATCAGAGATGTTGCAAATGGGTGAGGGGGAGTGGGGTTTGATAGAAAATGTGTGAGAAATGAGCCTTTAATTAATCTTTGGATATTCTTTCACCTCTCTCTTGAGCTCTCGAGCTCTCTGTTGTAGAATACTTTGTGATACTTAAGTCGTGTGTAAATATAAAGAATACTTTMTGAACATGTTCAACAACGTGTTGGAAACATCCAAGCCCCCACAGTGATGGGGATGTGGTGAGGATGAAAATCCCCATTTCTGATGGGCTGTGCAGGGCTGTGGAAGGGCTCCTGTTGAGAAAGCTCCATACTGAGAGCACAGGGAACCCCAAAGACCCAATTCCTGGGGGAAATTCGGCTTCATGGCAGGGCAGTTCTGCATTCCTGACAGCACAGCACTGGCCTTGTTGTTCTGTGTAGTGCCTGAGTCCTGCAAAGGAATTTCTTGGCATCAGCTCTCATTAGAAATCATCTTCCTGCTGTATGCTAGGTACAAATTGAAGAAGCTCTGTTGAATATCTGGTGGATTGTTATTTAAGATATGTGTATATATGGATCTTAAAGTGTAGCTGTGGATGAATCCATGAGTCCACTGGCTCTACAAAGACATTCCYATGTCCATACCCTCCCACAGTTCTCCATGTTTCATTTTTTAGCATTTTGGGTGTGATTTCTTGTAGYTGTTACTTTCTGGATTGGGTTCTTTAAATACAGACATGACTTAATTTAAATCTTTTTTCCCCCCTCTTTGTTTCTAAAGCAGGAAAATAATATTTTCAGACTGAAACCCCTGTGACATGCTTTCTAAAGGAAATACCAGGTATTGATCCAGAGCCACGTGGTCTGTTGTGGCTGACATTGTTTTATTGCCTGGGTTTAATGGTTTTTATTGGCTAAAGCTTTTATCCCGAGCCCCAGCAGTTACAGGGGAGCAGTGAGTGTCTCGTGGATGTAAGGAGGGTATTAACCTGTCTGCTTTAACTGCCAGCCCCTTCCTCTGGAGGCATCATGTTTGTCAGATCATTTCTCAGCTCTGCCACACAGGCCTGCCTGGGATATTTATTCCCCCTGTAACAAGTTCTTTAATTAATTTATAGATGGGACGCTGAGGAGTTCCACATTGTGCCTTATTATGGTCACCATTACTTTTAGAATAAATTTTGGTTAAGCCTTCCTTTTGCCAAGGTTTGTTTTTTTTAAGGGAAGGGTTTGTTCTGCACGGGGTAAAATCTTGTTGTGCTCATGCACTGAGATGCAGGGCTCTGCTCTGGCTCTGGTSTGAGCACAGCTGGAGGCACTGAAGGGATGGTGGGAGCCACTGGAATTCCTTTGGTTATTGGTGACTTCCAGCTCCTCTTCCTGKAGAGCTCCAGGTGCTGTCAAAAGCTTCTTGGAGAGGACAATYCCAGGGTTATCCCTTGGTGTGTGTGAAGCTGGACCATGAGGAGATTGCTCAAACCCTCCAGGTTTCCCAAATTTTGGGTTGTTCAGCCTGGATGAGAGARGGTTCTGTGGAGACCTCACAGCACCTTCSAGAGGGAAACCAGAGAGGGACAATTCCTCAGGGACTGAGGGACAGGAGCCAGGGAATGGYTTCCCAGTGCCAGAGGGCAGGGCCAGATGGGAGATTGGGAAGGAATTGTTCCCTGTTTGGGTGGGCAGGCCCTGGCACAGGGTGCCCAGAGAAGCTGTGGCTGCCCCTGGATCCCTGGCAGTGCCCAAGGCCAGGCTGGACATTGGGGCTGGGAGCAGCCTGGGACAGTGGGAGCTGKCCCTGAAATAGCACCGGATGAGATTTARTGTCCCTCCCAACCCAAACCCCTCTGTGATCACATTCTCAGGTAATTTTGCCTCTTCTCCAGAGCTGCAGTTCCTCATTCCTGGCTCTGTCTCTCAGAACAAAGAGAAACCCATGGAGACCCAGCTGGGATAGGAAACCTGAAGAACAGGCCCTGGAAGAATCCAAGAGAAGTTCCTATGTCTGGAAAACACATTCCTGAAGACCAGGGAAGGAATTTTTTGTGGTCTTTAAGTAGTTTTCTGCTTCCTTTGAGCTCCTGTCACCTTTATCAATCCAGGGCTGTTACAAGGCACGGATCAGCTCAGGATCCGAATGGCACAGGCCTCCCATGGAAGACATTTAGATAAAATAACTTTGTGRGATAAGGAACTGACAGGCTGCAAAGTGCCTTCAGATGGGAATTCACTGGGGAGAATGTGTACATCCCACAGCATTTAACCACTAATACATAAACTCAATTTTAAATATTTCTACTCTACACTGTAACACGGAGTTTTGGCACATTGTCCATAAAATCTTGATATTTTGAGACAAGCAGAATTGAATTTTCATATATTTCATGCATCTTATTTTTAATCAGCTTTCCACTGAATTGTGTGCTGAACTGCAGCAGGAGTAAAGTAAATATTAATGAAAATACTTTTGAAATAGTATTTTAATAATTAAGTGACTGAGTAACACTGGAATATTATATATACAGAAATAATTGTGGCTAAATTCTAAACTAATACTGCGAGATGAATTTCCAGAGCCTCAATTAGCAGATGACCAGTGGGGGAATGAGAGGTTTGGGATAGGAAGTGTTTTCCTTTAGGTATGAGAGGTGAGGGGTAGGAGCATTTTTGAGGATGTTACTTTCTGCAGCACTAAAATTTGTCACCAGAATTCTACAGCTCTTGTGCACTTAGCTTGAATTACAGGGAGAAGTATTACAATTTATCTCTAATAAAATACCTGGCAATCATTTCAACTGGGAACCAGAATATTCAGAAAATAGAGGTTACTTTAAGAGGAATATTATGGTATGGGTAAATTAAAGAACTCTGATCACATTCTAGAGAAAATGCTTAAAAACCCATAAATGTGTGTGTGTTTTAACCAGAGGTTCTGGCTCATAGCCTTTAATTCGACTCAAGGCCGTTGTTCCCAGAAATGCTGAACTCTGGGTTGATGCATCTGTAGTGAATATAAAATTAAGAAATAGAAGTAAAATTATTTAGTTAGAACCTAAATGATTTTAACTAAATTAAAGGAATGCAAAGTAAACATTTGCTGGGGTTGCTGTTATTAGAAAAGCAAAAGTTGTGGGGTTTGGGAGAGGTTTTTTAGCTGCTTACACTGAGTCCATTTCTTGTATTTGGGTGTTCTGCAGGTAAAAATATTTCCAGTCTCTGAGAGAATTCTAATTTATCCCATCTCATGAGCTCTGTATCTGAGAAGGTGACAAAAATGGCTGTTTCAATGAGCTCTTTCACRGTGTCATGCCAGCCATAAAATGTAGAGCATCTGTAACACATGCACCATGCTTCCAGCAAGTAGGAAACACGTTCTGATCCTAAAAAAAGTTCAATATTTTTCATCTGGAGTTGGTTTTCTACTGTCAG
>NW_026623408.1:568309-578184 GCF_030028575.1 Malurus melanocephalus | reverse complement strand
AAAAAAAAAACCAAAACAAAAACAAGAACCCGACCATGGATGCAGTCATGTATTTATGAGCAAGTTTTATCTCTAAACAGATTTGTAACTAAAAACAGAAATATCTTTTTATGGGAGACAGCTGGTTGGGAGATTAAAGAAACCCAGCAAGGGAGGGGAGTTCAAATTAACAAACATTCCTAGACAAGGAATGCCTGTGAGCATTAGCAAGCTTTTAGCTTGCGACCTAAAAACATATCTAATCCCATCCGTGGGGCTGTGCTGACGGGTTCCGCTTGGTCATTTGCTGATAAAGAAATCTTTGAAAAGCTCAGTGTGGAGCCATAACTCTTGGACGTCTTTAAGTGTCAAAAAACTTTATAAATATGTCAGCCCAAAAGTTTCCTGTTATGCCATGTTGGGTGTCAAGGGGTTAAACCCAAGAGAGCTTGTGCTGGTACCATTTTTGTTGGGACACACTGCTCTGGTCTTTAGCAGCATCTCAGAAAACTTCAGATCGTGCAGCAGAGCATTTTCACCAGAGCTGATGTTTTCTCTGATTAAAACAAAATTTTCTCCCTGAAGAGCCAAAATCTGAAGGTGGACAGGCAGAAAGCAGCTTGTCCTTGGCCCGCTCAGTGCAGAAAGTCAGAATGTCACAATTTTACCCCATTTTTTTCCCAGAAAACTGTGCAGGAYAAGGTGTGTGATGTTCCTGCTGGTACCAAGGTGGCAGCCTGGCACTGGAGTTCCTCAGCATGTTTTTGAGGGAATTCAGAAAGGCTCTGCAAAACGAGGCCATTGTTCTGTGCACAGAGGATTTGAGCAGCCAGACTTTGAGTTATTTGACAAATCTCACTGAACTTTTCTCAGAAAGTATACAGTAATATGTCAGTTAAAAATAGTTGGACTATGCCTGTGCATATTGTATTCTGTCTTTGCTTGTTTAAATATTATTATTGGGAATGCTGCCAGTTTCTAACAGAACCATTGTTTGTTTTTAAATCAGTATAGTCACATTTGGAATTGTGTTCCTCCTTCGGACCGGGATGGTTTTTATATTATTTTTCAAGTTTGTCTTATAAGGGCACATCTCCTGCTGGAGGRAGGCAGCTCAGATTTACTGTCTTCCAATTGCACCAGAACAGAATCTTATCTATGCTCAGAAAAGTCCCAGAAATATTTAGGCCAAGGAGAGATGTAAAGTACCAGCTTTCTTAATACCAACTGCTTTGAAGCCTTTTTTTTTTTTATTTTTATTTTTTTAACCTTCACCCAATGCATGATTGTGTTTTTATCCWGCATCTCATACACATCCTCTAAAGATCTGAAGGGTGGAAAATCCTGTCCTCAGTGTAGAGTTAGTTAAATCCAGGTTTCCCAGTATCCATATTTTCATCACTTCTGCTTTACTTGTTTAAAAAAAACAAGTTTGCTCAGAAAGAATGAAGAGAATAAAGGTGATTAAAATGATTTAYTCTAATAATTAATGCATGCATAGAAAGAGGAGAATGGCCAGGGTGGGATTTTTTATGTCACAGCATAAAAATTTGAAGGAAGTTTGCATTTGTGCTTGACCCCAGCTCCATCAAAGAGCTTCTGAGTGCTGATRTTTGGCCATAAAATGTGGCTCAGTAAAGGGGATGCAGGTGGATATGAACAGAAATTATCTGAAATACATCAGTTCCCTGATTTCTTGCCTCTGTTTCACTTCTGTGATGTTTTTTCACCTGCTCCACTCAGAATCCAGGTAATACATGGAAGATAATTGATGTGTGGCATCCATATTTCTCAACAGAGATCTCTTTGAAAACTTGCAGAATCAAATAAATGAAAAATATTGGAGCTAATTTGGATGTCGTCCTCAACACAAACAGGCTCTGGGATATTTCTRGTTACTGCCTTTTAGATAGGACAATAAAATGTGGTGAAAAACATGCAAATTAAATCTTAAAGGGGAAGAGYTGGAAAATCCTTGAAAGAGTTTTTATAGAATCAGAGATGGAATGGAAATTTGTTTGTTTGTTTCTTTTTGTTTGTTCACATTACTTTTTTTTAAAGCAAGATATTAAAATTATTTAGTTACTTATATAAATTTTRATGATATTTTGTTCCTTGCAGGATTGGGATTTGAACA
Organism: Malurus melanocephalus; assembly: GCF_030028575.1. NCBI lineage: Eukaryota > Metazoa > Chordata > Aves > Passeriformes > Maluridae > Malurus > Malurus melanocephalus. The sequence continues at coordinate 576,068 of NW_026623408.1, read as the reverse complement.
TTTTAGGGGTTAAATAATGAATTTTAGATCTCTTCTATTTGCTTTTTAAAGTGGATTGAGTGCAGGTGCCTGTAGCAATTTATGCTTTCACCTTCCTAGTTGCAATTATGTACATACATTACAAAATCAGAATCCTGCCTCTGAAAATCTGTTTCTTTCATTGCTTTGTGAGAGTATCATCAGTTTAGATCTCTCTYGCACATGTTCCTGATTATATCCTAAAGAGGAAACATTTTTCAAATTCATAAGTTAAAAAAAAAAGGAAACTCTATCTGATTCTTGAGCCCAAGAAAGTAACATGAGAATCGCTCTATTTTGACTGGAATTCTTTCTTCATTATGTGCAATTCTAATCTAGAACACATTTTTATTGCCCTCAAAGTGACATTCTTTCAGCATGTGCTTGGGTGGAGAGCTACATAAAGACTCAAATACATTCTGAGAGCACAATTTTTTCTTAAAATAAAAATAATATTGTTGGTTATCTATACTATATATTTATGCTGGGAATKTTGTCCTTTCCCTGCTTCTTCCTGTCAGTTTTCCAGCCATAAAAAATGGGGTGGAAGGGATCCATGCATTGTTTGRTGCATTTGTCTGCTTTACAAAGACATTCTCTGGATATTTAGAAATGAGACTTGGTGGTTTGGTGGTGCTTTGTTGGTTTGTTTCTTGGTTTTCTTTTGTTGATTTGATTCCTTTCATTTGTATTTTTGCTTCATCAAGTAATCATGGCAAGTCACATCTTAGAGATTTCTGTAGAAAGCACATAAATCCTGGTTTTATTATTTCTAAGAACTTACCTTGAATGCATCCTGGTGCATTATTTTRTTCAGAAATAAAGAGGTTTTGGATTGGAAAAAAAGTCAAAATGGGTTATTTTTCATAAAAATATGTATACTATACCTTTCCTCTGAGCAGCATTTACTTCTTCAGTACAAATGGCCTCTAACTGCTCCAGACCATTCAMCCCCTTTGTTGGAATATTAATATTGAAAATATCAGCCATAAAACCATAAGGAAACTGATTCTATAATAAGTACTTAGATAAATAATGTTAAGGAAAACCAAATAGAACTCTTTTGTCATCCTGTTTCTTCTCCACTAAAAAAAAAAATCAATTGCAGAACAATAACAAAGGCAAGTAAAGGAGCACATGAAGGAAACTCCTCCTGCAGCACAGATGTTTATGAAGATGTGAGGGTGTATAAAGTTCAGAAAGCAAGTAATCACAGAGTGTTTTKAATTTCAGGATTGGCTGGGACCATTATATTATCTGGTTTGACCTTTTATGTGCAATAACTCTTGCCCTTTTCCTTTACWGTTCTGGGCCCATGATGGGAGTGGGGCAGCAATACCTGGACAGCACCTCAATGGGAGAAGATGAGGGTACCATCCCATAATAACTGCTGTGTTCAATTATCCATCACAAATCCATGCCTGTGTGGGATTGGTATGATTTTATCATGGTTTATGCCAGGTATGCTTAGGATTTCCCCAGGAAAGTTTTTGTCTGTGAGTTCACCATGTTTGCCAGAGAATTAGCACTGTAAATAGCAGCATTTGTTCATTGACACCCTCCATTTGTCACTGGAAGTTCCTGTTGTCGCTGTGACATTAGTGAGGTGAAGGAACAGCTGGTTGGTACAGCTCTAGCTGCAAACCAGCCCTAAATTCCAGTGTTGCTTCCATCTTTCCCAGTMTTTGTGCAGGGGGCTGCTCAGGATAAAGTTTCCCAAGTTCACTGCTTTGTGCTGTCTCATCCTCTGGGGCTCACCCCATTTTCAGCAAACACAGTCAGCTTAATTTAATTTCCTAACAGCTTTCCTGCGAGTGAAATTCATGGATTTCCTTAAAGTGAAGAGCCAGCAGAAAGATCCTTATTTAATTTCAGTTTCCTTTCTCTGCAGCTTGTTTTAAATGTTAATGTTAATACCTTTAATGCTTTCCGGCGTTTTTGCTGGTACTTTCTCAGCAGCCATAACACTTAGAGTTATTAATTCTGTTAAGGTGATGTTTGTACTCTGCAGAGCTGAAATCATAAAAGTGCCCGGTAATAGCTAATATAATAGGATATCCAGAATTACARCAGAACTGGAAAGTAGGTGTGTTCTTTTTTAATTTAAGCTTGTACTTTTTGCCATTTTTGGCAGGGCTACATCAGCACCAGTTTCTGGTTCCTTCATGTCACCTTACCACGGAGAAGCCCAAGGACTTTGAAGAAATTCTTATTTGTTTCTTGAAGGATACAATGGACTGAAGAGCTGCTGCTATGCAAACAGCTCTAAAGTTCTGCACAAATCCAAAACAAGTCTTTGGCAGGAAGATGAAATTAAGCTGAGAGTCTCAGTGATGAAAAAAAMCACTGAAATGTTTTTCAAATTTTGGGAAATAATTAGTACCAACAGAAAGCAATTCAAATAGCRGAGAATACATCCTTATCATCCTGGAAACATTAAGAAATTATGTTAAGAAGAAAACCTCCTGAGATTAATGCCAAAAGCAAGAAGATTATAGAGCACACTATAAAATTATTGCTGCTGCTCAATGGTTACTTTAGTGATTAGCTGAAGGTTAAATAAGAGCAGTAGTGAAGTAGCAAGAAAGAAAGAAGAAAAAGAAGCTGAGACAAAGATTAAAAGATAGAGTGGAATTATCTTATTGATAGCCTGGGTCAATGTTTTTCCCCAGGAGACTTTATGAGATATCCTGTCATTGTCCATAATTATCTCCTGCTACTGGAACAGCTTTTTCTCTCCTCTCACAGACAGTTCTGCATCTACCATGTGCAATCCAACTTACTTCTGTGTCATATACTTCATTCAAGGCATAACAAAATGGAATAATTTTATTTTTTCATAGCATTTCTGCTGCTGGTTTCCCTGGTGCATTTTCCCAGATGGAAGCACTGTCCTGACCAGCAGCAGTCCCAGATGTGTAACCTGTGGATGGTTTGGGGTTGGATTGGTCAGTGCTGCTGTGTTGTGGTGAGCAAATCAACATTGACATGTCACAGATGGAGTCAGACTAGCTGGAGATTTTCATAAGATTGTCCAAACCAAACAATCCTTCACTGGATGTTTGACTGCATTCTGGTGGATATTTTAGTCCATATAAATCCCTTGGTGCTGTCAAAGCTTGAGCAGTTCTTTGGCTTCCTCTGGGGAATCTGTGCTGAAACCTTAACGAGTACAAACCCTCACGATGCTGTRGAAGGTTTCAATCATGACTTGGGGGGCTGTTTATTCTCATAAACAARTCCTTTTATGCAAGAGGATTCAGAGGAGGAAACTGGCCGTGGCACAGCTTTTCCAGCTCCAGAGGATGTGTGTGATTCTGGACCGAAAGGATGGGGGGAAAATGGAATTCTGGAACCCTGGATAAGTGACTTWAACTTATCTGGTTTGGAAAAAGGATTTCAGCTGAAATGGAATTCCTGTTTCAAAGTGAAGAGAAGTTCCTTCAGTATTCCTGAAGTGGGAAGATCAGGTGGAACAGCCAAGACAGAGCCCAGTGTCCYCCACTTTTTGTGCTGTGGAGAGCTTAGTAAAGGTTAGAACAAAAGAGTAATGGCTGTGTAAGGATTTATCCCAAAATCCTCTGAAACACTGGCAGAAAAATGCTGAGAGGAGCYGGTGTTTATTTTTACATTCCATACCACTTTATTTTTGTTCTCCACACAGGGAAAAGCAGCACAGACATGATTGTGGGATTTACTAATGCAGATCATTAATTCTGCTGGCCTTGGCCGATCSGAGTGTTGACTTCAAACATTATCCCAATGTAATCTTGCCATGTTCAAAGCATCCGTGGAGGAAAGCAGRGTCAGTTCTCCTGCCAAAAGATGTTGGAATGTGGGAAGAGCCTGGTGGGGTGCAGTTTCTGCTGCTCCACAGCCCCCCCAAAACCTTCCCCCAGGAGCCTCCAAAGATGAAYTCCAGCCACTGTTTTCTGAGACAAAGGAGCAATTGCAGCCACTCAGTTTTGGCTCTAAAGGTATAGAAAGAGCTTCAAAGCTTCCACAGGCTCCATATTTCCATGAATGGAATRTGTACAGCTGGGAATATATATTCCTGCAAATTTCTGTTGGCTAAGTGAACATRATACCTAAAAATCAAGCAGAAAGTGCATTCTGATGTGTTTATTTTAGCAGTAAATACAAATCCTARTTTAAAAGCAAACTTTTCTCTCTCACAATGATAGTTTAGGCTGAACCACAATGGAGCAGGCCCAGGGAGTCCTCAAACAATATTTTATGTATCTCCAGATGGTTGTGCTAAATGATACAAATAATCACATTAACCTGCTCACTAAGTCATTACTGACAGGGGAGGGTGCAATGATTAAACACTGCGCTGGGTTCTCGTGTTTTGCTTTGACAAATCCAATGAGTTTTAATCCAATTTACTCAGAATATTCGGAGGGAATTTTTTTTTTGTTCTTACTTGAGGTTTGAGGAGGAGGTTTTTGCTTTGCATTTGAAGTGCTCTACCTGAAATATAATTCTTTCATCTAACGGGAAGACAAGGGCTAGTTACAGTGCCTTGGAAAATTGCCTACTTTTGCGATGAATGGCAATTAGCACCTTTTTGTTTTAGGATTTTTGTAATATCTCTCTTCTTTCACCTCTGTGCTTTGCCTTGTAGCTATTATTCTCTGCTGTTTTTTACTGTATTTGATGTCTTACTTAGGTTTCTTCTGTTTTGTCATTCAAACATCMAGTGTTTATGGTTTTTGTAGGTCACTTCAATGTCATATTCACACTGGATTTTTTCAGGCAGTCTGGGCTTTGAACAGAAGCAGCAATGTGCATTTTCCCCTCTACTTTTCCTGTCATTTCACATTGTTTTCTTGGGCTTCCTGGACAATGTTTCAGATGTCTCTGAGTTTTATTGAAGGATCAACATCTAATTTTTAATAATCATGTCGTGGAGTGGAGAGGGATGAGGATCAACACAGAAAGAACCAGAAGATTTCTTTTTGCCAGGGGCAAAAATACGAGATGAGTGGCGACTTGGGGGACAGCAGAACAAGAACAGAAATTGTGTTCTGAGTCAGGGGAGTGATCCAGTGATAGTCAGGGAGAGATAATGGTTCTTCAAGCAACACTATTTTCCCTGTGGCCTTTCCACACAKATCTGGCAGTCTGCAAGCCAAGAACCCACTGCTGGTTCTTATTCCTGGTTAAAAAAGGGGGAATTACCAGCAGTTGTTGGGTTAGCACCTCAGACAGAGCTTCCCAAAAGTGGTGGTTTGGTCTCCTCTGATCCTGAGCCATTGAGTATGTCCCTGATGCCTAAGATTTTTAGCTTTTTGTATTTTTCAAATATTTGTAGTTTTGTAGATTATTCAAGCATGGCTGTGGCTTCTACTATCTTTTCTATACTGCTCGCCTGCATTTAGGAACAATTAGCTAAAGTTATAAACACATTCCTAAATATTCTTTAACCTTATTCCAAGTAGAGAATCAACTACAAGGACGTTCTGTTTTCCAACCAGAATCTGGACCAGATATAAAAAAAAAAAATTGTGGCAAAATGAACCTCTGGACTTCTTCTAGTGGGGCACAACCTCAGGAATTATTACCAACCACCTAACCTTTTAACTGCACAGTATATGATAAGTATACTAATTGATGCTAATTTATACCTTAGAAAAATTGGAGAACTATTATATCACATGTGGTTTTCGCCATATTGTGTACCTGAAAGCTTYCACGTAGATGTTTGCTTTTATATCCCCTCTAATGTTGTTGGGAAGATCTGTTCTGTCTTCCAGGAACCATCCCAGGTGTTGTGCACTGATCTTGTGGGTGGGGAGTAGTTTGCAGTGCAGGGTTGGAGAGTCATCTGTTCCCTGCTTCAAGGAAGGCAGGGCATAGATTGATTGTAGGAGTGTTTAAACTTTTGTATTGTCATTGGGAATTATTTTTAGTAAGAATTAATGCCAGAAGACCCTTCAGTGAGGCAGCAGAGGCCAGATTGCAGCAGACAGATGCCCGTCTGAAGTGTGGAGCTGAGCTACCGAGCCAACCCAGGAGCACAATCCTTGATTTCCTGTGTCTGTGGGATTTAGCACCCTGATCACCGTTAGCAGACAGGATTAGCACCATGCTAATCATCCCTCAGAAGGAGCAGCATCTCTGCCCAGTGTGCTCTGCTGGCTGGGCAGGGTCAGCAGGAAGGGCACTGTCATCCTTTGTGTGGGGTTATGTGTCCCTCCATCACCCCAAACCATCCTCTGCYAAGAGATGACAACGCTGATTATTATTTCCCAAGCCATCGGAAAAAAAGCAAAAGTAAAAGAAGCTGCTCCTAAAATACTGTTATTCTATGCAAAGTAACAAACGTGTTCATTTGCAGCGTACTCCCGTGGAAGGCTTTTCTGTGTATCTGATGTGTTGTCTCCACAAAGAATTACTGACACCTTGAACATTATCCAGGCAAAATGAACCCATCATTCTTAAAGGAATTTACATCAAAATGAAGCTCTTCCACCCCCCTATTGTAAGTAATACAGTAATCTACTCTTTCTACTCCCTTGGCTTTTTAAGCCTTTTTAAAAGAATTGTACAATACAATACACTTGATTTAACTAAACTGTTTCTTGATAAAAACAAGGAACCTGGGAGAGCTGTTCTGTAATTGTGTGATGTCAGAAATAATGGGCAGGTTACTCTGTACGTGAAAACTGGCAAAGCTCCATTGCCTTCAAAACAGCTCTGGGAGTTAACAGCAGAATTAACAGCCAGAGGTGTAATTTGGGACAGGCCCAGTATGTGACTGGTCAAGTTTGCAGACTGGTTTGGGTTTAACTGGAAAAAGACAAGGAGAGCTTGATCCTCTCCAAGCAGGAACAAATTCCTTCAGGAGCAATCAATAAAAGTTACTTGTTTTCCAGGAGACTTTCAAAATCTTTARTAGACGTATTTTCTCTCTGCCCCAAAACTGTAACAAACAAATGCAAAACAATTCAAGAGAGAAACAAAACAGAAAGGAGAAGTTAATTATGATTTATAAATGTATTCACTTGTTGAATATTCTAATGAACCAAAGCAGGAATTTAATTTCAGTGCAATTCTGCTGAGGTGTGTTGCCAAAAACAGCACCTACGGAAAAAAAAGGAACATCTGTCGGATCATGGGTTAAGATCAATAAAAARTGCGACCTTTTAAACATTGATGTCATTTGCTTACTTATAGATAAGTGAGTAAAAGTGACAGATTAGCAGCATGGCATGGCTGAACCTCTTAAAGAATCATTAATATTTAATCAGCAGGAAACAGCAGTGGTAAAAGGCAGAGCTTGGGCATGGGGGTGCTCCTGCCAAGCTCCCCACAAATTGCTCTGCCTGTGCAGATGCTGACTGTAGAAATGCTGCTGCTGGGTCAYGGGGGATGAGTTGGAGCTGATGTATGGAACGACCATCTCTCCTTCAATAGCAGCTCAGTCCTGTTCTTTTAATGACACAATGCCAAAGCAAGGCCGTGTTGCTGCCTCGAACGGCAAAAAAGTCCTCAATTCTCAGCTAATATTGAAGACATTTTGGAGGTATTCTGTGTAAGTTAAACTACTTGCTCTATTCAGAGGATGCTAAAATAAAAATAATAATACGTTAAAATATTAATAAATTGAAAAGAAATTAACTTTCCTTTTTGTGTATTATACATCAGCATATATTTCTATTTTGGCACTCTCTGTGCAGTATTCTTTTGAACAGCAGTTGCATGGACTCAAAAGAGAAAATTTGCCCAGTGTTGT
>NW_026623408.1:566930-567578 GCF_030028575.1 Malurus melanocephalus | reverse complement strand
CCATGGAGGTGGATGCTGAATCGCTGCCTGCACCGTGCCACACTCCATTCAGACGCATTTCCCTGCACAGCACTGGCACCCGGGCACTGGGAGCGCACATTCCCGGATACATYCCCGGTAGTTTCCCTCCCTAGACACAGGTTTGATCTGACGGCAGCAGAAGCCTCCTGCCGGAATGCGGGAGCGATCCAAATCCCGCCGGAATGTCTGTGCACAGTGCCCTTTCCCGAGGCACCGTGTTTGATGGCAATGAGAACACCGCTCTGCATTGTGCTGCTGATACCTAGCGCGTCTCTGGCACCTTTCATCTCGGGGTTTCAAAGCGTTTCACGAACCTAATGAATCACTCCTCGTGTGAAGGGGATGAATGACAAGTCTCATTAGAGCTGCCTTGTTTTGGAGGCCAATTTTTAGCGTTTTTGTTTAATGGAGTTGTAGCAGTTTTTTTGTTGAGGTGGCAGTGCATAAGTTTTTAATACATTGGCAAGCCTGAAGATTCATTAGACACAATATAATTTAAATTAGTTATTCTTCCCTTTCCTTGATGCCAATCATTATTCTGTAGATTAAAATCGCTGTGAATYTGATTAGATTGGCAAGTTTTCTTTCCACTCGCCATGGCTATAGCATTCCAAAATATTTCAAAAA
>NW_026623408.1:559041-566791 GCF_030028575.1 Malurus melanocephalus | reverse complement strand
CAATATCCCATTTAAACTCCCCCTCTTCAGTTTCTCTTTTATGCACTGAGATAACATCCCTTCCCAGATCTAAGACACCAGCTTAGGTCATCCCTGTGTTTAATGGCTTTTCTGAGTTTTGCCCCGGAAATGTCCATTTCTGTCATTGGGGAAAGGTCTATTTTTTACAGATTAAYCAATTCATTTTTTTGTGAGTGTACCTCATGAATATTACCCATCAATGCAGTGCTTTTGTTTTGTGCAAGAACCGTATAATGTAGTTATAAACAACACTTAATTCTCATATTTACTCTTATTTTTATACATTTCTACAATTTTCTTGTTATATAGCAGTTTATACCAATGGGTTATTCACCTCCTCTCTTTGCCATGGCTCTCCAAAGAGGTTCTTTCAAGGACTTGGATTGCAGTGCAGCATTTTGACCCTCAATGAGTCTTTCCTGTTAATTCCATTCCAAAGAGGCACAGAGGTGTGATGACCTCATTATCTTGAACATGGCACTGCTTTTGCTAGACCCTCACTTTGCCATCCTCATCAATCCTCGGATGCCTTGCAGCCTGCACCATGAATAAGTTGACATTTGTGCTCAGATTTGATCATATCTTTATAAATGTTTGCTTTTACACATTTTATCTGCTGCCTTTTCACATTTCATTTCCTTTTAGTTATTTAATATGTATGGATGTATGTATGGTAAAAATAGGCTGTTCTTTTTTTTTTCTGGGAATATGTAAATTATAAAAATATATTTATGCTGGATACATTAGCATGAGAACCTATCCATAAGATCCTGGGGACCAAAGGTCATGGAAGTACTTTTTTATCAAACCAGCGAACTTCATAATTTACAAGTTCAATGGAATATTTCTGTGCATGTCATTATCATATTACTTGATACCAACATTTATAGGTGTTCCATAAACCTTATTTGAACTGGGAACTGRTTTTTTTTCCATTTTGTTCACTTAATGAAACAATTTAAACTTTTTTTTTCTGTTTGAATTCTGTTTGAAACTCTCAAAATGTATTTACAATTGGACTAAATGCTCTATTCTACTCAAAGAGGGTTTTAAATGTTTAGCTTTGAAAAGTTTAATTTTAGTTACATTTCATTTTGGTTTACATTTATAAGTAACATTTTCACACATTTTGTTTAAAACATACGTAAACAACGTTTTGACTTTTCTATGGTGCTTCCCTTCTCCATTTGTCTCAATCCCGTTTGCACAGTGGATTTAATGTCAATTTACCAATAATTTGTTGTTGAAAATTCAGTTTAATATTTTGACTGGCAACAAAGAAAACTTTAAGTAAGTCTATTATGGAAATGAACAATTTAAACAGTAGCTGATAAAAAGACATGCAAATTCAGGCCCAAATTACAMAAGGCACTGAATATTTTGTGCTGAAAAGAAATATTCCTGTTGTTAATTGGAGCTTTAATTGGAAAAGCTGCAGCACCAAATGCTTTGAAAGGTGAGACATTGGGTGCCAYGAGCACTGTTTGATTTAGGACAGGGAGGTGAAATTGCGGACATGGATAGAACTACAAAAAAAAAAGCAGAAATAATGGTATTTAATGGACTTTTCAGGAATGTCATGTGGGACATGCTTCAGGGTACACTTATTGGGATTTTTATTATAATGAATGAAAAATCCCAGTTTGTATTTCCTAGTGGCAGATTTGTTTCTAGAGAATGAAGTTATATTGACATCTGAATACTTTCTTTGTTTTATATAAGAGGCTCTGCCCCCTTTTTGTCTGATTTCAGGCTGTAATTGCTCTGGGCAATAAAATTAGAATATTTTACTTTCATGCATATTTCAGTTCTGTTTTATCTCAGGAAAAGTGCTACATAATTGTATAAAATGTGAACTAGGTCACTGTTGCATCATAAAACACAAACAATAAAAAAAWCACTTGTGAATTAGAGAAGATGCTTTATTTAAGGATTTTCCTCAGTCAAATTTAAGGGCAGTAGAATTTGGAGACTTCTTCAAATTAATGTTTCATGTTTAATGTATAATGTCTGCATGTAGTTTAGATTACTTGAAATTATTCTCTTGGTATCTTTAAGATCTGCATACTTTAGTTACTACAGCACATCCCTGAAGAGGATGGTTTACAGCGCTTGATTTTCGGGGTTAAAGGTACAAAAAAATTTGTATGGCTGCTTTGTGTGTGTTTTATTCAATCCTTTGGTGCACAGAACCATTATAGTTGTGCTCAAAAAGCATCTGTAGGTTTGCACAGCTTTATTTCCAGTCAGTTTGTACAAGTGCAAAATGMAAAGGACACACAATGCTCAGGATTGCACACACAGTTTGGGAGTGTGGCATTAATTTCTTCTTGTAAATCTTACCTGGAGATCGGCACCAAAGCAGAATCCATTGTTTATTTATCAGTTCTTTGGGATTCTCATTTATGCAGGAAAATTTATCAGCTGAGCCTATGACTTTCAAAGTATCAGAAGATGGATATTGTGTCTTCTTATGCCAGATGAGAAATTAATTTGAGTGAAATGAAAACAGTCCTCTGTTTCAAGAATTGCAGATTGGATTGTGGCACTCTCACTGGTGCTCTGAGAGTTTCCTGCAAATTACAGCTGCAGACACCCAAGAGCACAGGCCTCCAGACAAAAATTAGTTTTTCCATTAAATTCTGCAGCAATCCTGTTTAATGAATGAAGGAAAAGCAAGATGAGGTGTCAAGGCTGAAATCCACATTCAGACATGAAAATGCTAAATATTAATCCTGTGCCTGGGAAAAAGCAAACCAATCAGACCAAAGGRTTTCAAAGTTTTCTGAGTTATCTCAGCACGAGTCTATCTTGAACAGGAGTCAAGACAGCTGAATTTGGATCTTGATAGCAAAATCTGATMTCTGCTTTAAATATACACTCAAAGTACTACTGAATAAGTGACCAGAGCATAAATCCATCCAATATCAGAGTGAAATTAATCCAAGAGTGCCCCTGTGCTCCCAGAAATGGCCTTGGATCTCCTTTCCCTCACGGCCTCCCTTGTTCTGTGACACTCTCCCATGATGTTCAGCCTCTCTGCCAACTCCCAGGTCCTTAAAATGGGTTCTTTTGGCAGCTGCAAATGCTCTTATCAGCAACTGCATTTGAAATTTATCCAAGTCTCAGACAGTTGTAAAATCTTGCAAATTGAAAATCCTTGGATCTCAGGGGAATCACTGTTTAAGATCATGTTTAATCTCCTTTTAATATCCTCTCAGCAGTTTGATCCTGATCCCTCAGTGATGTAAATTCAAAGTAACTCTCCTGAAGTCAATGTGAAATCCGAGGAAGCCAGTGGTGTTATTTTGGATTTATGGYATGAGAACAGAATCTGGCATGGCAGCCTCGTGTTTTAGCCCATTGTGGGAGGAAGTCAGGGAGTGTCTGAATCCTGTGCTTTGCTCCTTCATCTTTATCAGCCAAAAGGTTTGTTTGCTTTTTTTGAGCTTGACCTGAAGACTCCTGATATTAATAATTAATCAATTAGGTTCTCCAGCTTCTTTGCCTCATTTGTTTGCCTCTTTATTTTGCAATTCTCCTGTACAGCCTTTATCAGTTAACTTTTCAACAGAACAGATACTGAAATGGTACAGGAGCAATATTCATTTAATGGCATGAATCACTGCAATGAAAGAAAAATAATCTCTCTTTTCACTGTGTGATCAGAAGCTTCAAACATTCAGGGAATACTTTTCTAACCTTGGTTTTGTTGCATAGTTGTAACCATAATTATTATTACTTTTTATATTATTAGAAGTTTTAAAGGTCCCTAGATCCATGTTTTAAGTGTGTAAACATATATAACTCCTGGGATATAGGGGTGTTATTTATCAATGTTGTTTTTAAATTCTTTGTTTCTGGTATTCTTGAGTCAAAACTGTCAAATACTGTGTTCTACTACAAGCAGTGCAGTCCAATTATCTCTTTAAAACAATGCCAAATTGCATTATCAAATCAAAAAGGAGAATATCTAGGCCTATAATATAGTCCTGTGTACTTTATGTGTGGCACCAGAAAAAATTATAGAATCATGGAATGGTCTGGGTTGGAAGGGACCTTAAAGCCCAYCCATTSCCACCCCTRCCATGGCAGGGACAGCTCCCACTGTCYCAGGCTGCTCCCAGCCCCAATGTCCAGCCTGGCCTTGGGCACTGCCAGGGATCCAGGGGCAGCCACAGCTTCTCTGGGCACCCTGTGCCAGGGCCTGCCCACCCAAACAGGGAACAATTCCTTCCCAATCTCCCATCTGGCCCTGCCCTCTGGCACTGGGAAGCCATTCCCTGGCTCCTGTCCCTGCAGCCCTTGGCCATTGTCTCTCTCCATCTTTCCTTTGGCTCCTTCAGGCCCCAAAAGGCCACCCTGAGCTCAGCCCAAAGCTTCTCCTCTCCAGGCTGAACAATCCCAGCTCTCCCAGCCTTTCCTCCCAGCACAGCTGCTCCATCCCTCTGCTCATCCTGGAGCCTCCTCTGGGCTCTCTGCAGCAGCTCCAGCTCCTCCCTGTGCTGGCCCCAGGGCTGGGGCAGCTCTGCCCGTGGGCTCTCACCTGGGCACAGGGCACAGGGACACAATCCCCCCCTCCCCTCCCCTCCCTGCTGCCCCCACTGGGGCTCACCCAGTTTGAGGTCCCAGCACACGTTGTCTGCTCCATGACCTTATTTGCAGAAGTCTGTACCAGCATTGAAATAACTGACTTGAAAAATCAGAGGGAAGTTCAAGCTCACTCATTTGAGCATCGTGTGGGTCCGTTCTTGAAACTGGGACAGTGTCTTGGACCCTTYAGGACAGGTCTCAGTGCTTAGTGCAGGATGCAGAGCAGGCAGCAATGGAGCACCTACTGGATTCTGAGGTGCTGCAGAAGGCCACCCCTCTCCAAGGAGAYGCTTAGGAAAGCCAGGAGAGTTGGAGTAATCAATACATCCCTAAAAGCAGAAACAACTCCAGAGAACCTCTCAGAGGTTTCTACACGGGAGAGCATTGCAGGAACTGYTTTCCATGGAAATGAGTTCATCTAGATGCTAAACAGTTTAGTGAGGGCTCCTTGCACATTCCTACACRGCAGCAGTGGAAAATGGAGAAAGATGAGGCTTTCTCTGACTAGGTCTTATGGAAATGAAAGCATTTTCCATGGATTAAGGGCTCTGCAGATCCAGAACATATGTAATTTTCACCAATACTCCTAGGAAAGAGCCATTCAGCTGTGGTAAATTGTATGAAATGCTTCTGTGAAGCATTGCTTTGTRTCGTATAACCTGGACAGAGGCCGAAGAGGCCTGGTCCATGTGCAAATTCCCATTTGTTTCTTTTTAAAATGTGTACTTTTGCTTCCTTTGTTGATTAAATTAGTAGGAACAGCACATTGGATTTTCAGATGGAACATGTTTTTCTCCTGGTGGGATTTGACACCATGGCAGCAYAGTCTGAGCATGTTTTTCACTATTTTTTAACACCCGCAATATTTCACTTGGAAAAAACTCTGACATTGTTTGATGCATTAAGCATCTGTGTTAATCTACCTCCTGATTTTGAAAAATGGAAGGCAAACAGCAACACATCTCCTCTGTGGAATCGACAGAAGATTTGTAGGGTTGGGTTTTTTCTTAAAAGCTAAAAAAAATCACCAAATGTACACAACAAATAACCAAAATCATCAAATGACCAAGCAACAGAAATGCATTCTCATGATTTCTCACAGGAGTTATATATAGACATATTCTAAACAGCACCAATTTTTGCCACAGAAGTTTGTTAGATTATCTATTGAGGTGAGAATTAAAGATAAATAGWTGGCTGAGGTTCCTGCCTGTCCTTTTTAGGCATCACTTCTCYGAGTGGGATTTATGACCCCTGACTTACTTGTACAGGGAACTAAAAATGCTTTTCAATGCTTCATTTGTATGATTGGAAAACACAGGAAAAAAAATACCAGCAGACTCTTCAAATAATTATCTGGGCTCAAGTGAAATGATGCCATACTATACATAGGATTTAAAAAAGATTGCACTGAGTGATCAATGAAATTTTAAACCTTGTGGCAGATTTATAGTAAAGAGGTGCCATCTCTATTTTTAACAAGTTTAATAATGGAGATTGTTTTCTTGTTTTGTGATTGATTATTGTGTGAATCATCTGATGTTTTTAGTTGTGACTCATCTGACAAACTCCAAAGTCAGTTATGTTTCTATCTCCTGATAAAATCAATAATAAAGAATTATAATCTTGTGGACTTTAAATAGTGAAGCGAACATATTTCTTTTTATAACTTTTTTACTCCATTAAAGCTGCAGTGCTTTTTTTTTTTTTTTCAGTAGCAGATAGATGTGACTGCAGTGAAAGCATGTGATTTATGGATAAAATTTCATAATTTTGCCATTATTTTGCTAGCCTGTGCACAATTTATCACTGTTTACTGAACTTGAGAGCAGTCGGTCTCTTGGATCATGGCTATCCATGTACAGATGTAAAAATCCCTTTAATGGTGGCTTTGTGTGGAGAGAGAAGCAGCTCCCAACTCTTGGTGCCTGGAAGAGCACAGGGGACAAAAATGAAAATCTGAAATACTTGAGGCACACACTGGGCAAGATTGGCTATCTCAGGCTGGGGGCATTCAATGGAGAAAGATCTTTGTGCTGGATACGCCTGAGTGCCTGGTGTTCATCAGTGCAGGAGGGGCAGCAGAGAGATTTCAGAGACATCACTCTCCTTTACATCTCCCTGGGCTACTCACAAACTTGTGGTAGATGTGGCTGATACACACAGAAAGAATATTCCTGGCAGAACTTCATTCTATCAAATCCAATGTGATTTCTTTAGACAAAACACAGAAAAATGGAAAAAAAAAAAGCCAAAAAAAAACCAAACCTTGAAAAATTGCGAGGATGATAATTTTTTTCTTAGATTTTAGAAGAAATAGAATCATTAATTGTACAGGATGTCCTGCACAAAATAACTGACATTGAGAACTGGAATTTAAAGGCACAATGATTACCAGCTCTTTAGCTGTGCTGTATCACTGTCAGATGATGTGTGTACAAGCCGTGCATGCTCTCCAGTCAGATGCAGCAATTTTTTTTTCAACTTGTTTTCTAACAAGATAAATTAATAAGCTATCAGTTGACTACATTAGAGAAATATATTCAGAGGCATCATCCTGCTAGGCAGCCCACGCAGACAGTGCCCAGTGCACGGTTAGAATCACAGAACCAYGGAATTATGGAATATCCCGAGTTGGAAAGGACCCATAGGGTTGATCAGTGCAGCAGCTTTGGAGGTTTTTTACATCCTGGTGCCCAGAGCTGCCCCAGTGCTGGAGGTGAGGCCACCCCAGCCTGGTGCAGAGTGGGACAATCCCTCCTTGGCCTGCCTGGTGATGCTGGACTTGAGCCCCCCAGACAGGGATGGACATTCTGAGCACCCAGAGAGGGATGGACATCCTGATCCCCAGGACAGGGATGTCCCTGCTGATCCCACAGTTCAGGGGCGTCCCTGCTGATCCCACAGTTCAGGGGTGTCCCTGCTGATCCCCAGTTCAGGGGTGTCCCTGCTGATCCCATAGTTCAGGGATGTCCCTGCTGATCCCACAGTTCAGGGATGTCTCTGCTGATCCCCAGGACAGGGGTGTCCCTGTTGATCCCCAGTTCAGGGGTGTCCCTGCTGATCCCCAGGACAGTTCAGGGGTGTCCCTGCTGATCCCACAGTTCAGGGGTGTCCCTGCTGATCCCACAGTTCA
>NW_026623408.1:547458-558841 GCF_030028575.1 Malurus melanocephalus | reverse complement strand
CACTGACCAGGACCCCCAAGTCCCTTCCCAAGGCTTCCCCCCAGCCTCTCATTCACACTCTGTCCCTTATTGTGTCTCCATACACATACACAGAAATGCATTTCTTTCTTTTAATGTGCAGCGTCAGAAATAAATGAGCCTCAAGTTCCTAACTAAATAATACCCTGTCTAAATGAGAAATTTAATTTTAGTATCTGCATTTCTAAAGAACTTATTAGCAGAAGACATTGCTGCATTAAAAAGTTTATGAGGTCGGTCTGACTCACCCATTTAGGCCTTTTTTCCCCCTGGATTTTTGTGCTGTATTTTTTGGATACTGGGTTGAAGCTATAAATAGTCTATAGTTGTGAATCTACATTGGTCAGCAGACCCTTTGTATACAGCATTTTTGAATTCATGTCTTTATAAATAACATTCTCTGTGATAATCCACTTCAGAGTGGTAAAAATCACCCAGCTGGGGCTTGATCCCTGAGTGGGCCAAATGTGTAACTCAAAGCAACCAAAAATGTCCCCGTCCTCCTGGAGACTTCCCAGGCTCGAGAGAGCCCTTCAGGACAGAAAAGCTGACCAGGCCAGCCTTGCCTGGTGTTCACTGCATCACAGTAGAGGTGAGGAAATGGGATGATGGCCAGAATGCTGCTGCGATCACATCAGTTACTAACCTCATCATAAAACTGAAKAAAACAGGCCCAAAAGAGCCAGAAAATTGTACCAGGGTAAGATGATCTCAAAGTTGAGTGACAGATATGTTAAAGTGTCCATACATTGCCAAATGTCAGATTTTCTAAAACAAAGTGAGGAGGGAAGCTCTCCCACCAAAGCCTTAATTCAAACACACCCRGCTTTAAAAAGTCTCTGAACACTGGAGAAAAACAGCCTTTTTTCTACTGCAGCCTRAATGAAATTGGACTCCATTCTGTTGTTTTCTTGTAGGAAGGTGTTGGTTCTGTGGCCTGGGTCTGGATGCCTGGTTTGGCTGAACGGGGGGATTTTCATCTCACTGGAAAATCTGTCCCACTTGGGATGGCTGTTTCAATCCTATGCTTTATCAGTGTATCCAGTGCCCTTACAAGAAATACAACTGGTGTTCTAAAACCATCCCCAAATCCCCTGTTTATGATTGTACTATTTCCATAGTGCACTTTGTTTTTATTTGAATCCTCTTCCTATTTCAAAATTTCCTTTTCCCTCCAGGTTTCAATGCTTCAAGTCTAACCCCAGGAAAATGTTTGCATTGCTAACTTTGTGGAGATTCTGTTTCAGTGATTTTGTGTATATTTGTTTTAACCTCCGTGGTTCTGCCTTTGTTTTAACCTTTTTCAAGTAAACACATGTTGTTGTATTCTTATATTTCTACAAGGAAGACATTTGTTATTGGAAAAAATGGCTTGAGGTAGCAGCTGCTTTGAGCTGTTCATTATTTATTGTGTAAAAGCCTTGCTTCCTCGCCGCAAGAAAAACACTTTTGTTAGTTATACTTTTTCCACACTTGTCTTCTCACTGGGCTGGCATTGTGGCTTTAATTAGTTTCCTCTTTTTTTGGCATTATTAAGAACAAGGTTTTTTCTCTGCTTCAATCCTGGCCACCTTTCATGTTTCCACAGAGGAATCAACTTTTCTTTGATTCATTAGCAAAATGACACTGGAATTCAAGGGCCTTTAGAACAAGAAACCTTATTCTGACCRTGTGGAATATCCTTTACTATAAACYTCAGCTTCTCTTTCTCTCTCTCTTGCTTCTCCTTGAGCTCCTGCAGATAGCAATATGCTACTCATGTGCCTCTTAAATTGCTAATATTTTCCAGGTGAGAAGAAAAGTGAAGGAAATTGCAGGTCTGTTAAAGGGAACTGAGAGGAAAGAGGATGTGTTGGAAAAGCCAAGTGCAAACAGGGTTGGTGAGGCCTGCAAAAAGCAGGGTCAAAAGAAGGAAAGGAGGGGTTTTTTTGGCTTTTTTTTTTTTTTTTTTTTTTTTTTTTTTTTTTTTTTTTTTTTTTTTTTTTTTTTTTTTTTTTTTTTTTTTTTTTTTTTTTNTTTTTTTTTTTTTTTTTTTTTTTTTTTTTGTTTTTTTTTTTTTTTTTTGCTTAATGTGAATGTGCCCAAGCTGGTGAGTAAATGGGCCATTGATAAATATTTTGAATTGCTAAAGGCTTTTTGGTGTTTGGTCCCTGAAGTTCACAGTTCAAACTTTTTTTGTGTACCCCAATACAAATGTCCAAATTAAACCTACAACAACTTTCTAACCTTTAATTCATGAACTCAGAATTTCCTAGAACAATAATTCCATTAGCAGAGGTACCCCATCCCTTCAGCTGCTTAGAAAACAAAGCAGCTAGCTTATTTTCAAACTGAAAATGGGTTAACTTACCCAGCAATAAGCATAATTTTAAAAAACTTCATATTCTGTAAGCCCACAGTAGAAGAGAAACATTTTTTTTAGGTTTTGTGGATTTGTTATCACAGATGTTCTTAACCTAAATATATGGATATGCAAAAACAAATACTGTTTAAAATATGTATAAACTTCCTTTATTTATGTCTGACACTGATTTCATTCTGACTCCAGGTTTCCAGCAGCTGGAAATGCTAACTGCAGGGCTCAGTGTGCTCCCCTGCTGCTCCCCGTGCCTTCCTTGGCAGCAAGAGAGCTCAGACTGGTTTTTGGGGGTGCATTTTGTGAGGAGGGCTGACAATTGTATTCAGAAAGATTTCCCACCATGAATGTAGCAKGGCCCTCACTGGGTTGAGCTTGGTTCAATGTGCCATTCACGGTTACCACCAGCACAGGGCTTTGCAGGTGAGAAATCACCAAGCAGCAGAAACTGGGAGTGGCAAATCCTCTTTTCCTCATCTCTGTGCGTGCTGGGAATGCCAAGGTCTGGCTTGGGCAGGCTGTGAACTGGTGAGCAGTGGCTGAAATCAGTGGGAGAGCTCTGTGGCCATCCAGGCTGCCCTTCCTCCCTGCCCACCTCTCCTCTCTGTGCCCTGCTGTGCTCCAGCTCTCCTGGAATGATGGCAGGGCAGTTTGGACTGCTGCAATGAGAGCTGCAATGGCTGAAGGGAATGTCCAAATGTTGTCACTTACCAGCATCATGGGCTGAGTTTGGTTTGATCACTCCTTGTTTTCTGTGTCAAACAGGAGAAGTGGGTCCTGTCCCATCTCCTCTGGCTGTAGGAAGGTTTTTACTGTGAGAAAGTTGTCTTTGGGATACAGAGAGTCCTCCCCAGTGAATGGCCTGTCCCAGCTAAAGGGACGTTTTAGTGGCATCAACTGAACATTTACTACAGACAGCCTGTTAGGCACTCAATTTTAAAATGGCTTGAGGTAGGTGAAATTAATTCCACAGTGGTTATTCAGGTAATCAGCCTGGGGACTTAGCCAGAGGTGCAAACACACAGATTCCAGCAGGAGTTTTGCTTCAATTTTATTTGCAGATAAGGACCATCTATCTATAGATCCYATGGGAAGATGAACAAATGAGAAAAATAAAAGCAGAATCTGATTAGTTTAAGCTGAGATTTCAGTGTAGAAGAAGGGAAGATATAAGGCTCTCTCCAGATCAGATGTTCCTGCACTCATTTGTTAACGTGCGTCCTTGAATGGAATTAATGAAACCTTTCATTAGAGATCAATATGCTCTTTGACCAGAGAATATTRTGGGGGCCTATTGTATATGCTTAATTAGATTGAAATTGCTTTCACATTTCCTTTATATTCCAAAAAATCTGATCTCAGCAGTTTAAAAAAGGGAATTACAAAAGTCATCCCCTCCACCATGTTGCTAGAGTCAGCAAGRGGAGGGAAAAAGGGAGAAAATCCTCAGCCAGGTCTCAGCTTGGTGGCGATTTTGACAAAGCTCACTGGTACTGCAGTGTATCAATGACAAAACCAAATGGTAAAACCATCACCAGGAGATTGACAGGTGTCCATTAAAGGCAACAGATTTGGACTGGGACTATATGATCAATTTTGACACATTCTTGCTTTTGTATTTTCTGTCCAAAACCAATTTCTTGACAAAACTGTTCCAGATTAATGTTCACCACCCTCCTTCCTCATCCCCAGCTCCCCAAAAACATTCTCAAGTGATCCTTTGTATGTTTAATTTCTAAATGGYCTTTATTGCTCCTTGAATTATCTCTCAAAACCCACTCCTCAAACATGCTGCCTTAGTCCCAYAGCCCTATTGCCATAAAATAAAGCCCTTTGGCACCTCAGGACTAATGAGGCTGCTGTGCTGTTCCCTCACRCTTTCAGCTCAGCCCCCAGGCTCTTTCTGGGTTTGTTCCTGGCWGTCCCCACCACGGCTGCTGCCCTTGTCCCCAGGTGTGGCTCTGGGGGCTGTGTCTGTGCTCCAGGCACTGYCCCACATCCTCCCACCCCATGGCATACTCAGGCCCTGTCTGAACTCAAATGTCAGCTCTCATCCTCTCTCTGAAGYAATTTTTGTTCTTAATTCTCCAAGCCCCAGCCCTGCATCCAGAAGGCTCCTGCTGTTCCCTTGGGGCTGGCATGGGGCAGGACTGGGGTTATTTAGCCTCGAGAAAAGGAGGCTCTCTCTCCTTGGAGCTCTCTACAATTCCCTGACAGGAGGTCGTAGCCAGGTGAGGGTCAGACTCTGCTCCCAAGCAACAAGAATCAGGACAAGGGAAAATGGCCTCAGGTTGCACCAAGGGAGGTTTAGATTGGCTATTAGAGAAAATTTCTTCACTGAAACAGTTGTCAAGGGCCTGTCCAGGGAAGTGGTGACTCAAGCACTCAAAGATATGTGGAGGTGGCACTTGGGAACATGGTTTAGTGGTGGATTTGKCAGTGCTGGGAGAAYGGCTGGACTTGATGATCTTACAGGGCTTTTCCAACCTAAACAATTCTGTGTCTTAGGGCTCCACTGTGCTACGTTCAGCATCCCTCAGCCTCCTAAGGATGCATTGTTTATCAGCTTTCCTCCTTCCAAATTCTTTGTTTGTACAGTGGCAGCTTTTGTGCCAATTTTTTTTTTCTTTCCTTTGCCTGCAGTTATTGGCAGAGCTAATGAACCACAGAATATAAAAGCCTTGTTCTCCAGGGCCGGGTGCTGTGGTCCCAGAGCAGCACTGGGGCTGCCTTGGGAATGAGCAGTRGAATGGGTTGCCTGAGGATGGGCAGATGATTTCACAGAGATGCCAGGTTTATCCAAGCAGTGAATGCAATCCTTAGTGCAGAGGGGCCACATGTTGCATCCTTCCTTGTCCTGCCCCACAGCCATGCAGATGGCACTGCCTGTGCTCACAGGCACACAGGGTAGGGGCACAATGGATGCCCATGGGGGAGAGGGGATTTGCAGGCTCAGCTGTGCCTGTGTGGGTGTGAGGGGCTGTGTGCTGCCCCTGGGTTCGGCTGGGTGCATGGGCTCAGGGGAATCGCTGTGGGTGAGGGGGGAGCCCCTGGGACTAAAGGATGGAGAAGGAAAGTGTCCCACTCCACTCCAGGCCTGTCCCCAGGCTCTGGCTCTGARCTGTGAGGGATATGGCGGTGGTGCATTCCCTTCTACTCATCTCCAGGCCTGTGCCCAGGCTCAGGCTCTGAGCTGTGAGGGAWATGGTGGTGCATTCCCCCTCTGTTCCTCTCCAGGCCTGTCCACAGGCTCTGGCTGTGAGGGATGTGGCAGTGCGTTCCCCTGCTCGACAGGTCTGTCTCCATGCTCTAGCTCTGGCTGTGAGGGACGGTGCTGGTGCACTCCCCCTCTGTTCCTCTCCGGGCCTGTCCCCATGCTCTGAGCTGTGAGGGATATGGCGGTGGTGCATTCCCTGCTGTTCCTCTCCAGGCTCTGGCTGTGAGTTGTGAGGGATATGGTGGTGCATTCCCTTCTACTCCTCTCCAGGCTCTGGCTGTGAGTTGTGAGGGATATGGCGGTGCATTCCCTTCTACTCCTCTCCAGGCTCTGGCTGTGAGCTGTGAGGGATATGGTGGTGCATTCCCTTCTACTCCTCTCCAGGCCTGTCCCCAGGTCAGGCTCTGAGCTGTGAGGGATGGTGGTGGTGCATTCCCCTCTGTTCCTCTCCAGGCTCTGGGCTGTGAGGTGTCAGGGATAGCGGTGGTGCATTCCCCTTCTTTCCAGGCCTGTCCCCAGGCTCTGGCTGTGACGGATATTACAGTGCATTCCCCTCCTCTCCAGGCTCTGGCTCTGAGCTGTGAGGGATATGGTGGTGCATTCCCCTCTGTTCCTCTCCAGGCCTATCCCCAGGTCAGGCTCTGATCTGTGAGGGATGTGATGGTGCATTCCCCTCTGTTCCTCTCCATGCTCTGAGCTGTGAGGGATATGGTGGTGGTGCATTCCCCTCTGTTCCTCTCCAGCCGCGGTGTGCTCTGAGGAATGCTCATTAGGCCTCGGCCTTGGCACATCACCTGGGTTCAGCTCTGTCCTGAGCTTATCAGAATCTCCTAACAAGCTCCTGGTTTTCTCATGACCAGCCTTGGAAAGCATTCCTCTGGCCCCAATGGCGTAGCATTCCTGCTCTCACACTTTCAAAGAAAGTGCCAACTCAGAGTGTGGCCAGGATGAAACATTGTTCTGACTGAAGCCTACTCCCTTGCACCCCTATAAACAACATTCCAAAATGGGCCCCTTTGATCCTGGGTCACCGTGGGCTGTGACCAGCATCTCCCTCTGAGTGGGATGGCTCTCACAGCCAGCAAATCCTCAGGTTTGCTGCACCTGGAAGATCACTGAACAACCACGTATCCTGGGCCAACACTTCACTGCTCAAGGACCAAGTCTTCGCCCATCGGGAGGTGCAAAAGCATGTCAAGTGAAGATTTCACTGACCTCTGATGGAGATTTTTCCACGGTACCTTCTGCGTGCATGCCCTTGGGGCATATGCTATAGCAAATCTGCAAGTTAGGTTAAGTTCTAGTTAGAATTTARGCTAATGCTGTTAAGTGTTATTTCTCTGTTAGATTGTTCAGGTTAAGGTATAAGTTAAATTAAGGTATAAGTTAATTTAAAGTACTAGTAAGCGTTATTAAGCTTTAGGCTGCATTCCTTTTCATCCTTGTCTATGCTGTCTTTACACACATACACTCATACACACATRCACACACACATAGGTAGTTTTCAATTCATTTCTGTTTTGATTGCCTAGATTTTGCTTGATTGTGATGTTGCTTGCCTTCCCTTGTTGTGCCTTAGCTGTCCTTTGTAAGTAGAGTGAATCTCCCAGCGAATACGTTGTGCTTTGTAGTTTAATATTAAATCTGACTCTCACTCATGCCTTGTCAGTTTTTCAGAGATCTCAAGAACACTCATTCGGGACAGAGACCAAGATTTTTCCACACCCAGAAATGCTTGACGAACTTGGTATTTTTTTTTTTTTTTTTGTCTTTTCTCTTTTTTTTTTTTTTTTTTTTTTTTTTTTTTTTTTTTTTGTCTTTTTTTATTCCTGGACAAATGTCTGCTCCTGACAGGAAACATGACTGGATTGAGTATAAAACGCTGGCGCTGTGTGCGCAGCCCCGCCGGCTCCGTGCCTGTGCCATGGGGAGGGGGTAGCCAGCCCCACGCAGGGACCCCGGGGCTCTGTGGCGGCTGCAGCCCACCCGCGGCGCCCGGGGCTGCTCCTGGGCAGCCTGGACGGGGSCGGCAGGGAAGGAAGGGACAGACAGGGCACCGGCACCGCAGGATGGGGGTCCCCGGCGCCCCCGCAGCCGTGCCCGTGGGTGCCTGCGTGACTGAGAGGTGCGGAACGGCCCGTGGGGAGGGRACACCGTGCCCCTGCCTGGGCACACGGAGAGGCCGCCCCGCGCTCCTTCCCCTTCTCGATTTGCCCCTCCAAGCCCGGCTTCTCCCCGCGGGCATCAGCGGAGCGCCAGGCACGGGGCCCTGCGGGAGGGCAGGGCCGGGGGGCTGCGCTCCCCTTGGGCTGGGGGGAAGGGAGAGGGAAATCGAGACGAAGCAACAGCCTCCAGCTTTTCCCTTCCTCTAATCTTGCTTCACTCCCCTTGCTCCCTCTCCCTCCCTCTCCCCTTTCCCCTCCCTCCCTCCCTCTTTCTAATTCCTGCCACTAGCTCGGAGCCTCATTCAGCAGCCGCTGCCGCTGGAGTGTAATAGGCTGAAGATGCTGCCGTGCCCGCTCCGCGGCCACTTGTGAATGGGACTTGCCTCGTCTGCCTCCTCCGCGGGCGGCCAAGGGACGCCGCCAGCCCAGCCGGACCCGCAGGTGAGCGGGGGAGCCGCGGGGAGCCCGGGGAGCCGCGGCCGGAGCGGCGGGGGCAGCGCGGTGCGGGAGCGCTGCGAGCCCCGCAAGGGGAAAGGACGGGCGAAGGGAAGGGAGGCGGAGGGCGGCGGGGGCTGAGCGTCTCGGCAGCTCGCAAAGAGGGGATGCTCGGGGGGCACCCCGAAGTTGGCGGCAGAGGGGCCGGGCAGGTGTGCGGGAGCGGCTCCGAGCGGGGCCGGGCGCGGTGCGGGCGCTGCGGCGGCCGCGGGGCCCCCGGGGCGCGCTCGGCTCTCCGGAGGCAGAAGGAAAACGCTCTGCCAGACGGAGCTTTTTTTTTTTAGATTTTTTTTTTCTTCTCTTCAGTTCTTGCTCGGGGGCGGGGAGGGGGAGGGTGAGCGTTTGGCCGTTTCAAAATGTTCCTTCGGAGAAGCAGATGCCGAAAGCCCCGGACTGAAAATCTTTTACTTGCGCCGTAGCTCCCAGGCACGAAATGGATATGCAGGAATTAGGAGTGCATGAAATGAAGGATACTCTAGCCAGAATGTAAAAGGGAAAGACTTGGATTTATACCCTTTCCCCCCCCGCTCCTTTATTTATTTATTTATTTATTTTGCTGGCTTTCAAACGCATTACTATTCACAAGGTACCAAAATGGTATCTGTCTCTAACACGGGCTAGTCCAAAAAGCATTAGACTCCTGGGTGATGCATGCATAAGCACATCCCCAAGAAAGGTAAAATAGATCAGGCTGCGGGTCCCCATAAATACCATTAAGTTTAGAATAAAAGTGCTTCCTGTGCAGCCCTTCGGGAGCACATATAGCAGTCTGACATCATGATACAAATGCCTTTACCTCCTATAGAAGTCCCCCTTTATTGTCTACTCTTTTAAATATTCATTTGGTGAGGAGAGAACCAGTATATGCTGGGAGAGCTTCTTTGTAGCGCTGCTACAAAGGACAGAGTGGCTGTGTAACACAGTATTTACCTACCCAGATATCTGTGACAAAGGAACCTCTTTAGCAAATGAGGTCACTAATTCAG
Organism: Malurus melanocephalus; assembly: GCF_030028575.1. Taxonomy (NCBI): domain Eukaryota; kingdom Metazoa; phylum Chordata; class Aves; order Passeriformes; family Maluridae; genus Malurus; species Malurus melanocephalus. Next base: position 549,604 of record NW_026623408.1, on the reverse strand, counting down.
AAATTGGCCCTTTATGAGGAGAATGCTCATTTCTTTTTCACGTTCCAATTACTAGCAACTCCCTGGGAAAGACTTTCTTCCTGTTGATCTGTGATGGTGATACGATAAGATTTTCACAGACTCCGTGCCTCTCTATTAAGAAATTAAATGTTTTTTTAATTATTTAATAACGGAACTGTTGAATAAAAGAGGCACTAAGAGGCTCAGGAGCAGGGAAGCACGCACTCAGGCGCTGCTGGATGTCCATCTCTTTTCCCCTCCCTTGCTCTTCCCTCTGCCTCAATGTTTCCAAAGTCTGTGTGATTCTCCAGGTAAATACTTGCTTCTCTTTTTCTAACGGATGCCAATGAATAAATTGCCTTTCAGAGTMGAAGTCCCGCAATAATTAATCTGACATCTGCCTCAGTCAGGTCTGTCCGCTGAGGTTTGGGACACAAATCGATGCTTGCGCTCGGTCCTTTGACTGATTTTATAAGCAGAGATATATACACAGGTCCATGGCAGTGGAACTGCAGATGTTGCTCAGGAGCAGCAAATCCATGGCAGAGCTGCACAGTTCGTGTCGCTGGGAGAGGGAGGAAATTGGGAGCAGAAGGTCTGGGTTGAGCTTCATGCCTTAACACACAAGGCATTCTTTTAGCACATTTCTGAGTCTAGAAAAGTCTGTGCTCTAGAAAACAGAAGTTCCTGGCTGTAGTTCAAAAGCAGCTCTCCTGCCTCTTGCAAAAGAACAAAATAAAGTTACAGAACTAAGAACGAGATCTTCAGTAAAAGAATTGGAAATCCTTTAGGAAAATTTTACCTAAAGGACATCTTTCTTTGGCAGGCTCTTGTTCTTAGGCCCTGGAATAGGATTTTTTTTTTTTTTTCACCTCAGCCTTGCACATTAGAGAACGAGCATGGACAGAGAATGCTATTTATAGGCTTCTCTACATCAGCTTTAACTTTGCTACAATTATAAGTGTCGCCTGTCCAAAAAAATCAGTAGGAACTAGATTAGTTCATTAGCAGAAATGCTACTACAATAGGACATGCCAAGGGATGAGATAAGTCATTGCGATTTATCAGCAGCAGTTTCAGAGGAAAATATGGATAGAAATGGTTGATTGAGAGATAGGACAGCTAAATTAATTTTTCTTCTGCATAACAATATGGGAAAACTGCAAAGATTGGAGTGATTTCTGTAATTTATCTGATAAAAYGCTTTAAAGTATATCATGTGATTTCAGCTTCAATTAATATGCTATTCTGACAACATCTGACATRTTTAATTTAGTGTAAGGAACATATGTGAAGTTCAGAGTTACAGTAGACTGAGACTAACATTTTTATTTTCTCCAACTGCTGTAGCATAACAGCATAACTTRACAAACAAACCTTTTAGTGCTGAGAATTCCACAATAGAAGCTATTTCTAACCTAGACATCATAGAAATTTCAAATCACCTCAAACTTAAAACTAGCATCTCTTCTTGGTGAACCCCYTGGATGAATTTTGAATCCATTTTGTGAGCTGGATGTTTAGCGAARTATCTTCAGTGTGTGAGAAGCAGATGCCTCATCTGGAATCAATTAATTTGAAACAGTTTAGCAACATACTTCCTGGACTTTTAGTGTGTGTGTGTCTGACTTCTTCTACCAGCTATTTGAACTAAAATCTGTGTATAATTTCCTATACCATACCTTTTTTTATGTTTGTGATGGCACTTCAGYTTTCATTGTTTCTTTGTTGGGGCCATCCCAAGGCTTGGGCACAGAAGTGACGAGATTGCCATTGATTTGAATGGAGATTTGGCAGGGCGCTTTGTCTTGGCGAATTCAGAGGACTTTATGGTCATTTTATGTCATCTATATATTTTTATGTTAGGTGTGTTATCTCTTATCGGTCACAGAGCACTGTAGTTACCTGGTTTGATGTTTGTGGACACAGAGGAAAACTCATTTAAGAGGAAATATATCTGTCCTGTGTTGTGTTTTGGCGCTGAGGACTCTCAGGCTGTGAGCTAACCCACCCGTTTGAGTGCGTGTTCCCCCCGTGCCGCTGCTCCCGCTTGGAGCGAGGGCTGGGACGCCTTTGGCTCCTTCCTCCGAGGGGAGCGGGGCTGGGCGGCCGGGCTGCAGTGCGGCGGCCGGGCACCAGAGGGCAC
>NW_026623408.1:518774-546210 GCF_030028575.1 Malurus melanocephalus | reverse complement strand
GGATCACGCTCCCTGCTCCCCGGGGTTTAACAGCACTCCAGCCGCTGCACCGCCTCACCTGCGGCAGTCTCGGGATGCTGGAAGTCCCTCTTTTCTGCAAACAAGCTGGCTCCAGAGCTGGAGTCTGGGTGTGGAATAACAACTCCGGGCCCCTCTTGGAAGGGTTTTGCTCTCTCTTTCTTCCCTTTTCAAAGGCAGTGTCGGTTCATGCCATGCCAAGAGTTTAAAGGCAGGAAAAAATGATACAGTGAAACAAAATGCATTTCTTTTGGAGACATTATTGAGTTTGAGAGACCTTAYAAAGACATCCTTGATAGGAGCAAATAAAAATATAAAGACATATTGRGCCAAATTGGTCTGGTTTTGTCTGTACACATCCAGGTCAGTAGAGCTTACAGATGGAGAGCTGAGAAAAGCAGATTGGCCCAAATCACTTCCATATATCCTGCAGCACCCTGGAAAACAAAAGGTGTTGTTGCTACCCCTAGAATCACAGAATGATTTGSGTTGGAAAGGAYCTTAAAGACAATTTCCTTCCTCCTCCTGCCATGGGTAGGARCACCTTCCACTAAAGCAGGCTGCTCCAAAGCCAATCCATGCTGGATGCTGACCAGCAAGGACACATGGCTGTACAGATTTGAAATAGCTGCAGGCATGGAAAGAGGCTTATTTCACCTGCCTTCTTCTGATGCTCTTTTCTGGATATCCAGTTTGGAGTGTTGCTACAGACTGGATCTTTGATCTGACCATATGCCTGTGTCTAAGAARGATATACCGTAAATAGCAGAATGCAAAACCCTACAAGATTGTAAGATACCCACTGGCTGCAGCCTGAGAAGTCACTCCACCTGATCCAAATTCTTGTCTACAACTTTATGCCAAACCCAGGCAACACAGTATCGTTTATGACCACTGTACAGTTTTCTGTCAATGACCTGAGAGAGGAGATTAATAAGGAATTATCTCAGAGGAGCGAYCCTTGGTGAGAGCGTTAGTGGCTCCTGCACAGGGAAATGGGCCCAGGAGCCCTGTTGGTGCCCCTCCTCTGTGCTGCAAGGTAGGGAACATCCCTTCAGCTGCTGTCCTCAGGCTGGAGGGAAAACTTAAAGCACCAGTGCTGTTCGAGGCTCTCCCGAGAACATTCCGCATGGCTGGGACATTACGGGGACATTCGTGGGGACATTAGCGGTGCCTCGCGAGCCAGCAGCAATTCAGAGACAAGTACGTGGAGCCGCCAGCCGTGCTGCGGAGCAGTGCCCGGGGGGAAGGTGACATTATGGCTCATTTTGCCTGACAAAGGCGTCAGGGCTCCTTCCATAACGGCTTGGGTGGTGCGGTGGCTCCCAGGCAGCCCGGTCACACTGAGCTCTGCTGGCTCCACGAGCTATAATTTAGCTCCTCGATTTTAAAGTGCTGGCTTAAGCGAATTCTAAGGGGTTTTTGTGTGTGCGGTTGTTGGTTTGKTTTTTTTTCCTCCCAAGTTTGGCAGTGAGTAAGAGCCCTCTCCCTTCTGAATCAGCAAGAGTTCATCAGAATTCTTAATGGCAACGCAATGGCAGGCAGAGTTGGAGTAGTAGAAATCAATGTAATGGATTAAAACAAAAGGACAGAGTAACTGAATGTAAAAGAGAAGCCAGGATTTTCCAGAATGATTGGTGAACAGTGAAGCAAGTTTTCCAAATACAATTCATGGTTATAATGAAGATTTAGTTGCTCATCAACAGGTAGACTGTGGCTACGTTGTAGATACACTAACATAACGTGCAGTTGTGGATTACGGAGTGTTMTAAAGCAGACAAAATTGAACAGGACACTGATGGGCAGATATCAGCTGGAGGAAATACCCATTTGGCAGTAATTACAGTTAAAAGTTCATTAAATTGTGTCGATGCAGACTGTCACTGCTGCCATGAGCCCCCAGTGATGGTGTAAGGACACGGGCCCATCAGCTGAAGACCAGAGGGATGGGCAGAAGGAATTACATTCAATAATCCTTGAAAACACAGAGTTTTTGTGTTGGTGAGGTGCACAGCACTGAGCATGTAACCCCCTATGTTTAAATGGTGCAACTGGTGCAGGTTTTCTTGTCCTCTGAGCAACACCAGCCTGAACTCATCCTGGTGTGCTCAGCTGTGCACTGGATCCCATCCCCCAAGCTGGGATAGGCAGTGAATCTATGCTGTTCCCTCTCACAGCTCCCATTCCTTTCCACTGAGCCCCTAATCACACGGTCTGTGCTGGGCAGGGAAGCTCAAAACTTCCTTAATTCCATGCCAATCCTATTGAAAAGCTGCTTCTTCTGCCCCACAATTTAGTGCTCCTCCTTTCACATCAGCTATTCCGAGTGTGAGAGTTACACTTAAGGTTAAACTGCTGCCATATAAACTCTGGTTCAACATAATTTTGATCCCAGTGAGGCTGCTGATATATACTTTTAAATAAAATCAAACTTCAGAAACACATTAATTGGTCTCAGTGGTTAAGTTAAATAGTTAAATACATGCATACATATCATTCTGCCAAGGCTAAGTCATTAGTTCAGTGGAAAGCAGAAATGATGGCTCTATTGGAATCAGGAGACTAAACCCTATTTCCATTAATGCTAACTGTTTTATTAATACATGCATGTGTCGGCATTAAGTCATAAATTTAAATGGTCTGTCCCTTCTTGATTTAAAGTAATTATCTCCCAGATCTTGGCTGCTGAATGAATAACTCTGCTACTCCTTTCATCTTCTTTCAACTAAGTTTTTGTTTTGTTTTGTTTGTGTTTTTTAATATATATTTATATAGACATTGCAAGGCAAACAAAAGAAATAGAGTTTGTGTAAAGTTGGCTGGTGTTTGAACCAAAAAAATATATATTTTCATTGTCCAAGCAAAATACCTGTAACTAKGCCAGCCCCCAAACAAGGATTCCCAGACCTTTTTAGAGTTGTGTACCTGTCTGCATCTTATGTGCACTTTGTACACTCATTTATAGAGGTGGCTGGGAAACTTTAATGGAAGCAACAGGTAAAAATTGCAGCCTTTAAATTGCTGGAGAAAAATGGCATTCGAGAAGTTTATCCCTAATTTTTGAAGATAGTTTAATCTGATAMAGAGAGATCCTGAGGCAAATACAGGACTTCGAACAGCGTTTAGAATTGAAGAATTCAATTAGAATTCTTCAATTCMTTAGAAATGGCAAACACAGTTGAAATGTTGGGATTCAGTTCTAGAATTCAATCTCATCCTCTTCAGGGCAGCGCTCCCTTCAGAGACCTGAGCACACATTGGTGCAGTTAAATATTTCCAAGCATYACTCACTCCATAGCAGGTCACCATTGAAGACAAGGTTTGAGTGCATTTCTTCACTTCAGGGCACTTCCAGGCCAGGCAGGAACGACTGGAAGCTGTTTTCCAGGAAGGAGCAATATGACARCAGCTAACGCTGCCAGGTTAATTCAGTACGTCCAGAGCACTGATCCAACCCTCCCATTTGATATTGCATGAGCCACAGGATCGCCAGCCTGGTGGAACTGAGAATCACTCAAACATTTATCCAGWGCACACAGAGAACAGATATTTTTTTTTATGATAATAGCTCCTTCCCATTCTCTTTCAGCATATTTKTCTTGCAATTGAAATTCCAGAGAAGATCTTGAATATTTCGCATTAGTGAAAAGTCACTGTTCATTCACAGTTTCAAACCCAATTTTCTCCAGACCTAAGAGGTTCCAAAAATTTTGAAAAGCAGCTGAATAATAATTTTACTTGGGGCTCTGATTCAAATAGAAAATTCTGTCCACTGCTGATTGTTGCCTTTTTATTTGTTACTGTTCCAATTATAGCTGGTATAGCTGGGAGAATATGGCTGATTAGTATGCATTTCAATTCTTTTTAGCACGGTGGCAATTTTCATAGCATTTCTTTTTCTAAAGCAAGAAGAAAACATAGCAGGCAGTGGCATTTGCATGCAAACAATTTGTCATTTACATACAAAAGGGCTGATTAGATAGCAATACACGTGGCTGTAGGTCAGACAGGGTGGTCATAATAGCTCTTTCTGTCCTTAAAATTGTGAATTTTGTGATATTTWTATGAAAAAATATATTCATAAATTCAGTATGTTCATGTTTCAAGTATTGAGTTACAAATGCCCTTAGAGATCTGTGGTTTTCTGTGGTGCTTTGGCTACAGCCCTGTAAGTGAAACCGGTTTGCACTGATCCTTTCCCCRGTGCTTCCCAATCCTGTGCTGCAGGTCACAGTCCACTGCCCCGGACAAACAAAGCTGATTTGGAGAATTCAGAGCTAATTGGGACATCTGCATGCCCTGGGTCAAAACAAACCATGTACAGTAGCTCAGGTTGATGTCTCTGTGCCCTTGGAGTCTTGTCGGTGCTCCTGGGCTCGGTTCGGGGTCTCTCAGGCTCCTGCATCATCAGCTGGAGTTCACTGAACTTGCTGGTGTGCGATGAGATTGTTTGCCCCTCCATTTATCAGATCCTGCCCTCCCTCTGCAGCACCAAATCTAATATTCAGTGGATGTTGCACCTGCAGAATTTCTCACTTTTCAGTGCAAACCTTTCTCTGCCCTCCCATGACCTCACCTTTAGCGGGTACAGCGGACTCTTCTGACCTTTCCTTTTTGTTTTCATATTTCTCCTTTGCTCAGCCGTCTCCACTTGTGCTCAGAAGTGGAGACATTCTTCTCAGCTTCCTTGGGTCAGGCTTAYCCAACAGTTGCCTTCTCCTCTGACTCTCCCTGCTCCCTGAACTAAACAAGGTTCCCATGTCCAGCCTGCAGGGCAATCACACCCTTGCCTATGAGCTTGGAGCTGATGTCCAGTGACCTTCTGCTGACATTATTTCGGGGTTTGGATCCCAAAGCAAAAGCTGATTTTTCTGTGTATTTGTCTCAGTATAGGTCAAAGTGCTGGGAGCAGCTAAAATTAATTCTCAGTGTGTTCAATGACTTCAGTAATTATTTACTTCATAACAAAAAAAACCTCCATGTTTAAATGAGGCAATGGAGTAGGATCTGAGAAACACTTGAGCAATCTCAGGAGAGAGGCAATGGGAGCCAGCCCTGCTGCCTCACTGGATGTGTGCAATATGCAGCTGTCACATGGAACTAGGACACCATGAACTCCATGGAAAAGGTAGCACAAGGATTTACTCCAGGCTGCAGTGATGTGCTGTCATTCTGGAGCATCACAAATTACCAAGTGGCTGCTGGCTTGGGCTTTAAAGGAACAGTCAAAACAAATGAGGAAAATCAAAAGTCAAAAGTCAAATTGCTATTTTTTTTTTTTCTCATGGCATGGACTTGACATTGAGTTCCAGCTTACTGTGCCCTTCAGTGTGGATTTGTACTTTTGGAAGGCATGGGAAATGTCCACCYTATTTAATACATGCTCAGATTTTTTATTGTTGTTAGCAGTCTTTTAAAATTATTTTTGTTGTTTATCTGATGTACTTTACTGGTTAAACTCAGACTGGTGGACCTGATCTAAGCCAGAGAAATGGTAGTGGAGTCCATGGAGTTAATCACTGACATTGGATTACTGCTCAGCACCACTGATATGGCATTTCAAGGAGTTTTGGTGGTTACATTGATTTTGTGTTTGTTTGAGTTTAGATGGAATTGTGCATTCCAAGGCTAAAACAGGTTTTGGTCCTAGCAATGTTAGGAATGCTCCCAATGSACCATCAAATGGGTGAAATTGCATCAATATTTAATTATCCAATCAAGCTGAACATGAAATGAGTTTGGCTGCAATAATCAAGTCTGCAGAGGCAGTGCCAGCTCTGAGATTTACCAAGGTTTGGTAGGTAAGGGACAGTGGCTCCTTTTGGGGACCTTGGCTTTTTTTTGTGATGAGCTGGGAGTCAGGGAGAGGGCTCCTGGAATTTCTGCCTTCCTGGGATCCTGAGGGCTCTGAYCAGACTGTGCATATGTCTCCCATCCCTGATGTGGACTGAGTACAACTCTGTATTTTGATCACGGAGCTGTGAAATCCTGGCTATCCCCACAGTGTGTGGAATGGCTCAGCCTTTATGGTATTTCYCTTCAAAAATGAATGACCACTAAGCTGTTTTTTGGAAGTTTTACATAATAGGAGAGCTACCAAAACTCAGTACTTTTAACTTCTATTTACTTCCCCCCCCCCAAAAAAAAAAAAAAAATTGCAGAAGTTCATTGATACTTTATTAAGAAGAGAATGTAAATGAAATTAATAATGTGTACAAAAGACTTTTCCATTGGTATTTAATCATTTTGCCCACTGGAGGAGAGAAGGAGGATGTTTTTGCCTAGAGGTATCTCCCATCTGGAAATTACATCCATTTTTACTAGAAACGAAATCATTCAAAGTAAACTGGAGTAAAGCTTGTGTTTTAACTGTTTCCRTGTTCTTTAAAGTAGACTATATTTAACCCACAAGTGCCTTGGGCACTTTATTACTTTGAGTTAATGAATGCTAATTGCTTGTTGAATTTGGGATCAGCAGCTCCTCCTTTAACACTTTTCACTGGTGTTACAAGGAGTRTTTGCTCAAGGAGGAAGGTTTCCCATTTCTCATGTTAGTTATGTGTGCAGCTCCTTCAGCTCTATGGAAAATGCATAAAATTGTGTACACATTAACTTCTTTTCCCATTCTTACCAATTCATTATACACATTTCCCCTCTGGGCTTTACAAAAAGTCCTGAGTTTTATTTTCCACCAAATCAGAAACATCCCGACTTTTTCATAACTTCCCGAGCATTTTAAATGTAAATACATGAATTTCCATCAAYGTCCTCATGCCCCCAAATAATTTGCCTGTTATCTAAGGGAAGCCAGGCATGTCCATGATGMCTTTTGCAGCCTGTGTCCCTGCGAATGGAGATGTCACTGTGCATGACAGGGATCCTTCCCACAGCTGTGCCGTGAAGGACAGATGCCTTTCTGCCGTGAACGAGCCCAGAAAAAGTCCTGTTGCAGAACTGTTTTTGCCACATCTCAGTAGTCTGCTGAGGTCATTTCCATAATCCATGGAGCTGCTGCTAAAATTAGGGGTGTCTCTATGGCTGTGTTGTTGGAGCTGGGTAGGGAACTGAGGGAGAGATTGCTATATATTAATTATGCCTTCTAATTATGTCCTTTTAGTAACCTCCTCATGTCCCGAAAGAATCTTAGAATGAATGAAGAGAAGCTTAATTCCTCATTTATGGAGAGGAATTCTCTCAGTAATCATATTCAGAATGGCAAATCAGCTGAGAGCACAGTGTCTGCATTGACTTTAGTTTCTGTTTCTCTGCAGGCAGCATGACCAGGCTTTGCCTTGATCATGGCACAGCTGAATTCATCCAGGTGCTTCCATTTGGGAGAGGGAAGGCTTAAATATGCTTGGTTTTCCTATCTGAGTAATGTTCCTTCACCTGACAGGAACAGCCTGTGCTTGCTCACATTTTTTGGGGGAGGGAAATATCTGGGAAGCATGGGAGTGATGAAAACTCCTGTACTGCCAAGGCAAACCCCTTTGCTTCTCAGCAATATTTTTGTATCTTGGTGTCATTCCATCTAAACAGCAGCTCCCAAAGAATAATTTTAAGAGAGGTTGACTTGGCTGAGAAATAATTTCAGTTTGTTTGGGAGGGGCAGTTTCAACCCTTCATTGAGCATCCCATCAAGTCTGCGCTATAGGATCCTCCTGGATCTACTMTGCCCACTGTGCTCCTACTGGAGCAGCAATCCCAAATGATGCTGTGGGGCTCACTCTGGAATGCCAGAACATTTCCTGAAGTCTGCTACTGGTGCCAAAAGGGTTAAACCCCATGTGGGCCATTTATCTGTGTGGAGCTTCAAACAGCCACGTTCTGCATCAAAAAAGGACTGCAGCAACTCCYTGATCAAAGCTCAGGTAATTTAATTATTTGCCTTCATGAATCAAGGGGTGCTTGAACAAGCTCAGGATGYCTGGGTATTAGAATATGGGAAATTTATTGTTTCACTCCTTCTAATATTCCAACATCAAAGAGAGCCTTTTCCTGTAAACAAAGCAGTGTGAAGTTAAAGAATTCAAGCAAAAGCTTAATGTGGAGAGACTCAGTTTTCTAAGGTCTTTGTGAGCTGGAAATTAAGATGATTCCTGTGGGGTGAGACATCTACCACTTTGATTCTTTGTGTCTTTTATGTAAGGAAACATCTGYCCCAAGCTGAAATGCTCAGCTCCTACTCCTGTGCAGTCACTGAGTTTCCGTTTCTCAGATTTGGGCGATGTTYGGCGTTTTGGGTCGCAAATCTCAGTTTGCCAAGCTCCAAGTGGCTCTGTGAGCACGTCACGCTTTGCGGCTCTAATTAGCACGGTGCAATTAGAGCGGACCCCTGGTGCGGGGGAGGCGGCTCCCGCAGCATCCCGGTCCAAAGCGGGATAAATTCCGGGCGAGGAGGGAAGGGAACTGCTGGCCAAGCGAGCGGAGCTCAGCCCGAGCGCTCCAGCGGCAGCAGCGATAGCTCAGAGCTAATCACACGAACATGGATTGGCATTTTCAAACCCCAGCCGTAGTGTGCCGACACCAGAATGGATCCTCAGCCCGCAAAACTTAATGTTGCTGTATTTCTGGGAGAGATGAATTCCTTTGTATCTCTTCCTTTTCATTTTTTGCRTTGCTTCTCTCGCTCTGCCAAATTTTCTCTCGCAGCTGGGGCCTGACCCCTCTTTTTTCCTTGTTCATGGAGCAAACATAATAGACTAGAATTTCTAATGGTAAGTGCCAGCCTTGGTGTGTGTGTTGTGTGTTTATCTGCTACGTCATTTCTGCAGAAAAGCTCTCTCGTTGCCTGTTCTGTCCTGATTTTGGATGTGTTGTATTCACAACCTGAGATGGGTCTCTCCTTCCTCATGTCTTAGCAGAAGCAAAAATAAATTAGTGGGAGACAAATCAGCAGAGAGAGAAAACAAATGCAGTCACTAAGTGTGCTGACAAATCTTTCTGAGAATGATTTAAAAGTTGTATAAATAGAAAAATAAAAATTGGGCTCATTTCACCTGCTCATATTTACCTGTGAGATAAGAACCACACATTTGTAATGCTGCAGGTCCTTTTGCAAATGAAATTTTTTGCTTTTAAAATGCGATGGAAATGTTTTAGGGGAAAGGGCTGCAAAATGCAAAATTATKATAATCTACTTAGTTACTTCACACTGTGTTGTATAAAATAACTAAGAGAGCAGTGCAGTMTGCTGCAACTCACTGGTGAGCAGCTCTACAGAGTGTTTTGTTTAAATGGTGAGAGGATGTTTGGAGAGACCTGTTCCTCTACTTGGTGTAAAGAAGGTATAACCTTGATATATTGATTAACTGTAGAACGGCTCTATCAGCTCTGTGCATCACAGTTCCTTACAGATTACAGAGTTTAATCAACTGTGCTCAGTTTTAAAGATATTCCAAATTCCTRCAGCAGAACCCAGGCAACTGTGATTGGAAGAATATTTTGTTTGAAACTTTTGAAACTATTGCGTCCCATTTTTCAGTGTCTTTAACTTGGACAGGGAACTTTTAAGCCTGAAAGAATTTGCTTATGATTCCAATGAATTGAACATGGTTAGATTATGATCAGGTGAAAATCTGAGAAGTCAGGTATTTTCTGAGAAGTCAGCCACAGAAAGGGGGTTTGTTACACTCAAGTGGAAGTTGCTTGGTTAGGATTTCCAGTGGCATCCAAGACAGCCAGGCAGGATTGCCAAAAACTTTTCCAGGCCAGGTTGGACAGGGCTTGGAGCAACCCAGWCTTGTGGAAAGCATTCCTGCCCATGGCAGGGGGTRATTTTCAGGATCCTTTCCAACCCAAACCATCCCCTGATTCTGTATGAGAGCACACACCCCTCCTGAATGCTATCACAGATTCACTGTGAGTTCTCTGATGCAAACGGAGTTCATGGAAGCCTCAATTTGTGCCCCAGCAGCTCAGAGGTTCCGTGGGCAGGGGATGATGCAGTGGCAGAGCTCATGGCCGTGCCATTACCAGAGGAGGAGGAATTGATTAGCAATAACACACTTCATTAACACTGCACTTTCTCAATCATTGTAATTGTGGCTCTTCCCCTAAAACATCAAGTGGAGCAGRTTTTGTTTCAACCAAATCAATCTAATGTGTTGGAATTTACATAATTTCCTCTCATTTCGTTTATAGAGCAGCAGGAATTTTAATTTGCATTGTCTGTATAGTCTATAATCAAAGTGTTAAGAGCACAAGGTTTATTCATTATGTATGGCATGTGGTGACAAATTTACATAATGGGCCACATCTTGCTGAAATATTCCTTCTTTCCCCACACCCACCTTGGCAATTTTGGCTGTAACTGATTTTCTATAAACCTGGTAATTCAATCAYGCAAGACTGTGAGCTCCTTGGAATATTTATTGAGGAGAGGTATCCCTATAAATTGTGGATAAAATATCATACAGAAAGATGAGAAGGGCTAAGGGAAAGCCTTGAAAATTGGGCTATGTTTCCTGATTTAAGGAAAAAGCTGATATAAACCTACTGTTGTTGCTGTGGAGTGAAGGTGAACATTCAGAGATTGAAAGGAAAGGTGACTTTTTTGTTTGTTTAGTGGCAATAGACTTTTTTCTATGAACATGTTCAGGACTGAGTTAGGGACTAAAAAGCCATTAAGCAATTAAGATGCTGTAAATGAAAACCTCCATCATAGACTGTTGTCTGCCAAGGCCAACATTTACTTTATGAAAAATGAAGTGCTTAGCACAATTCAATTTTTTTAAATAGAAGATTATTGTATGTTAGCAAATAGAGAACAAAAATTGTCGGAGCTAAAAATGTTATCTAAATGAAGAATGTAATGCATCCTTTGGGCTGGATGCCCAGGTCCTCTGTGGAGAATCTCAGAGCACAAGATGTATCATTTAGATCTTCACTTGCTGAGTTTTGGATGTGGCACAGTTTCCTTCTCCCTTTTGCTGCCCAAGGATAGTCAGACTGAAATGTAGGAATCTACACTTATTTTTGTTATACCCAGCTATTTTACAATCCAACAGCATAAACAAATATCTTCTGTGTACTAACACACAGAAATTCAGGTAGTACAAGATTTATCTGCCTTTGATCAAAGAAAAGCTCCTGACAGAAATGCAGATTATCTTCAGATGTTGACAGCCACGCTCTTTGTAAGAGATTACACAGACAGATGTTTCAGTCCTTGAAGGAAACATTCATACAGATAATTTTATTAACACATTCTTAAATCCCTCATCTGAGGTTAAGAGTTTAAAACTCCCGAGTGCATTGTATTATTTTAGCCCCTGCTAAGAAAAGGGGCTGTGGGTGTATGACATGCGTGATGACTTGTGTTTGCAAGTTATGTAAGGAGAGGAGCAGACACAAACCTGACATCTGCGAATCTTTCAATCTCTGTTTGAAACTGGAGTGAAACTTTGACAAGACTGTTGACACCCAAAGTCTGCCAAAAGGCTTTTAAACTGAGYTCTGCTGCTGTAGATGCAACAACTGCATCCAGAAAAGGGAGAGGAGCRCTCTGAGTTCACATCACCGAAGTTTAAGATTAATGCCTAGAGAGTAGGTTGCTCAGTTGGTTTAGAGAGGTGACAAATGTAAAGCCACTTAACCTTTGAGAGGAAGAAAATCCCAGGAAAGGGGAGGCTCATTCTGCACCGACTCTCCACTAAAGGGTCCTATTAAGGTGATTAAGCTCTAACACTCTCAAGCTCTAACACTGGTCACTTTTTTTCCCCAGCTTTTCACAGTAGTTGCTGTATGTGCTGCACAGCCTTTGAAAATGTCCTCTCCTGCTCTCCAGCTCCTCTGGCAAGAACTCTTGCCTGTCTTCCATCTTTTTTTTCTTCCTTACTTATTTTTCCTACCATTTCACATCCATTAAATGCTGTTTAAAAMCCTGAAAAGATCCRCCAAGGTTTACAGAGAGACACATGMAGAAAGGGCAAGTCAGTCRTGGATGTCTATTTGCCCAACCACATTTTCAGGGACAAATAATGTGTATGCTGAGGAATCATGTCATTAGAGGGGTTCTGTATGAGCTGCAGAGTAGGGGTGAGGGAATGTGGAAATATTTTTAATCACTTGCCCTCCTTACAAAGTGTGGACAGCTGGAGGCACCCCAAACCRAGATCCTTGCAAAATATTCTTGTCAGATTGAAATCTGTCTTGAACCACACCCAGTTCTGGATTCTGATGAAGCATCAGCACCTCTTGCTGGTGATAAAGCATCAGCTGAAAAGCACCAGTTGGAAGTGTCCCCAGAGCTCTTTGCTCCTGGCTCTTTGCTGCCTGGATGAGAGTGGCTGCTCCCAAAAGACCAAGAAAAAACCAGGGAAAAGTGGAAATATATGCAGGTATGTTAGGGGCAATAGCAGTTCATCCCATCTGAGGATGTGCCCTCCCCAGGGAGCTGCTCCTGGATGCTGGGGGAACCAGAGCAGCTCTGGATTTGTACTAACACAGCAAATTAAACCAGCGAGGTCAGTCTGGGAAATCTCAGCCTGCARCCACACCTCGGAGCTTGCTGGGGGAATAAGAGCTGCTGAAGCCTGAACAATGCACTCAACCTGCTGCTGCCATGAGAATAAAATGCAATAGTCAGGGCAATATATCTTAGGCCAGCTCTGAGGGCTCTGACTGCTGCAGGTGCTATCGCTCCCAGCCCGCTCCCTGCAATTGCAGATACAGCTTTTCCTGTCCGTGGCTTCAGCAGCTGTCATGTAGATCAGGCTTCAGCCCAAATCTCTGGCTGTGGCRCTCTTTGTGAATAAGAAAAATGTGTTTTACAACTCAGTTTGAGAGATGAAAGAGAAATCAGATAAAGTTAAAATGTTTTACAAGTTTAGCRAGTTGTCTCTCGAAATGGCTACAGAACTTGGGCTGCCACCAAAATAAAAATGTACATTGATCATTGATATAGCAGCTGTTTATTGTAAATGCTGTTTTGTACCATTAAACAGGAGCATTTTTCCTTTTGCAAAAGGCTATAGCTAATCCAATTAGAGCAGTGCCCAAGATTAGAGTGATTAAAAGACCAACCACACCTCTTTGTAACCCTGGGAGGGAGAGGTTGGCATCCAGGCAGGAGAACAAGGGCATGGCTCATCTTTGCCTCAGATGCTGTGGTTGGGACAGGACTTAGGCAGCCTCGGGTCACTCACTGGGGTTGTTTTCCAAATCGTACTCTTCTTCTTTTGGAACATGAAATGGAATTTTTTTTTTTTTTAATGGTGTCATCCAGGGCTTTTATATTGCAGACATGCTCCTCTTTCAGGACCTGTGCTTGATTTGTTATACTCTCCTCTTATGGTACTTGAGGTTTTTCATCTTCTAGGGCACACCTGGAGTTTTCTACACTCAGACCTATGTGCTCCTTCCATGTGATGGTGTTTTAGGAGCTACACCTTTCCAATGTCTTTTTGCTTTGCCTGCCTGAGGCACTGGAGCCCAGAAATCCCTGCTGCTCCTCTTTTATTCAGTAGTGCATAGAGGCAATTTATTTGATAATTTACAGGATAAGATAGAAGTGAAAGTACRACCCCTTATTTTAAGTGCTAATATTTACAGAGTGCATTAAAAGTATTAATGTTGACAGCTTCCAAAGGAAGCAAATCTGCTSTAAATAGACAAAATATTCCACTGATGGTTCTTTCTCTCCTTGATCCTGTTTCAATCCAAGGACTRTCATAAATCCAGTAGGTTTAGACCTATTAAAACCTCTTTAATGGGTTTTTGGAAACTTAGTTTTAAATCAGGGAAAGATCAGCAATGTGGCAGTGCCGGCTCGAGAGGAAAAATGAGATGTCATGTACCTGAAATAAGTGCTACAAGTCTTTGTGAGGCACCGGCTGTATTTTTCCCCCTGCATGATTAGATTTTATAAATATCCTGCCGTGTTCAGGGATGTTCTCATCTGCCCATCAGCAGAGCAGGGCTGTCCTCCACTCGCGGCTGACAAGCAGCCAGCAGCCCTTAATGACAGCGCTGGGATTTTTGGCACCTTTTTCACACTGCACTGACTCGGAGCTCCCTTGGTAATTATCTCTGGGCTTTGCTCCGTGTGGGCCAGCTCTGCTGGTGCTGAGCACAGCGTGAGCATCACTGCTCCTTCCAGCAATTTCCCAGGAATTTCTTACGATTTGTGGGGAAAAGGACCCTTGACTCAAAATGTGATTCATGAGTTATTATCAATGCAGCTCCTTGTTTCTCTTTTCTGAAATGCTTTCAGTGARTTTTGGGCAGGTCATAGCATTGGAATAACCAGCTTTGTATATTCTTGGATGTCAAAGGAATCCCATCAGATATTTGTGTGGAAGGCACCAGAACTTTTGAGGATGGGTTAGCAGGGTTAAATGCAGGCAAAGGGAAAGGTCATGGAGGTGTTGTTCCTGTAATCTTTGTTTCATKGATAGTTTTGTCCTGCAGGAAGCTRTTTAAGGGCTCCAGAGGGAGAGCTGGAATAAAAGGCAGAGTAARCAGTGCCAGAGCAGGGAAGAACACAGATCCTCTTGGCTCCATGTTCTCCATAYGTCCAATAAAAGATGAAGTTAATTCTTATTTGTAAATTTTCACCCCAATGTTGCTTCATCTTTCAGTCAGTGTCAGTGCCCAGATCTTTCTGTTAACCTGTCTCTACTGCCTGTTGTCCAATATACTYATACTATGGATTTCCTTTTCACATTCTTGATCTCCTTCAGCTCCCTGAGATTCTTCCTGCTGAGCTGGCTCTGTTCTAAAGGCTTTCAGTGCCACATGCAGTGGATTCCCAAACTCAAGTTCAGGTTTCCCAGCACACTTTCTACAGGGGTTCACAGAGATCTCCTGTTTACTCTCCTTTTGTAGTTGGGTTTGCATTTCTTTTTCTTCCCTTTTCTTTTTTATTTATTTCTTTTTAAAACTGTGATTCTAATTATTTCAAGCATAATTACATCCTTCAACATTTTCAAGAGCACTAAATGTTGTGGAAAACACTAAAGCAGGCAGTTAATATCCTCAGAAGCAAATAGCATCAGCAGGCTTTGGGAGAGGCTGTGGATTGCTGCAAGGCAGCTGAGTGAAGAGCACTGGATCACCGATGGCACAATATTCAGGTGGCACCCAGCCCAAGTGGGTGTCAGAGCAGTTTCTCCTGTTAAGTTTCTCCTGGTTGTCAGAGGAGTTTCTCCTGTTGAGTTTCTCCTGTTGAGTTTCTCTTGATTGTCAGAGGAGTTGGAGGAAACACCACTGGAATGGGGACCTTTGAGTGAAGGAATACCAAAACTTCTGTTAAAAGATAAAAGAAGACAAAGAGTGGAATTTGTTTGTTAAAATTATACTTTTCAGACTTATTTGCTATCTTTTGGCTCAGAGAAGGTAAATTTGCCTTGCAGGGTTTTTTCTGTCTCAAATATCTGTCATGCTTTTTCAAATTAAATATTGTGTGCTGGTTGTATTCTCACAGCACCTGAGAAAACCAAGGGGTATATATTGGATTAATGGACCTCTGGTATAACCTGTAGTCTTGTCCTTACCATTTAAAAATGAATTTTGTAAAAATTCCTCAAAATATTTCTGTTCCCAAGATGCTCCCTGTATTTCATCTATTATTTTCCACCTAGTTCAGTATGACTCTTTCAGTTCTGATTACTTGTTTCCTCATTCGAAATTGAGGAAATGTAAATATTTTATTCCTGCAGTGAAGTGTTCCTTGAGGAGGTGTGAGAGTTCCACTGAATGAGACAAAATTCAGATAAAACTCYGTAATAATATCCCAAGGAACAGTTAAAGTTTTCAAAAGAACATTAAATTAACTCAGGGTARTAATTTCTTTCATGAATTTTCTTCAGATACTATTACACAGAATTTGAACTGTTATTATTTTCTCAAAAAAAATCTTGAACTGTTATTTTTTTTCTCCAGCTTTTTTAGAATAAAGTTGTTACCTATCCATCTTACTCATAAATCCAATAGTTGCAATCCTTTTGCAGCAAAGAGAGGACATTTACTACCTTGAAGTGATGGTTTGTCAGATACTAAAACAGGCAAAAATCATAAAGCGACAGACTTGCTGTAATTTTAGCGACTTATTTCCTGGAAGAAAAAAAAACCCCTTGAATTCTTAATTCAGAGGAAAATTAATTCCATCCCTTAGTATTCTTAGYAAATGACTCATGTAACAGTTTTCAGGCACTAGCAGATCTGTCTTTGGAGAAGACATAAGATTGAACTTCAGAGGAACTGCTGCCGCCCACACGGTGTCAGTTGGGCTCAACTGACACTACTTGCCAAATTTATTTCTTTGTCTGCCTCTTGTTTCTCTCTGGGAGAAAATGTGGATACTTGGAGTCGTATGGAACGTGGAGATGTACGTGCAGTTGGTGGGAGAGCCTTCTGCTGGGTGTAACAGCAGTAGTAACTGCTCAGCAGGATGGGAACAGGGAAAAGCCTCTAGAACAGACTCATGGAGCTGGGAAATACAGGAGGTCTGAAATGATTCCTTTTTAAAATATTACAATTTATAAATAGTTTTATGTCAGGA
This sequence comes from Malurus melanocephalus, assembly GCF_030028575.1. Taxonomy (NCBI): domain Eukaryota; kingdom Metazoa; phylum Chordata; class Aves; order Passeriformes; family Maluridae; genus Malurus; species Malurus melanocephalus. The sequence continues at coordinate 529,688 of NW_026623408.1, read as the reverse complement.
CAGTGGCAGGAAGTAAAATTCTCTTCAAAAGTAGATGCTATGTCAAGTGGCAGGAAACATAACTTTCCTCAAAAGTAAATGTTACCTCTTAAAGAAGTACATTTTCACCAAACTTTCTTCTCCAAGTTTGATGCTTYTTGTGGTTCGAAATTTAAAAAGACAAAAAAAAAAAATTATTGTGAAGAAGAAATGTTTTTGGTCCTGTTCTGCAGTAGAAAGTGTTTGCTGATAAGTTCTGCCAGGATATCTGTATCAACAACGCTCCTTATTTTAAGCACAGCATGTGTTGGCAAAGGAATGCTTTTATCAGTTCGTGGATAAAACTCATATGGCAGAAATGACTCGGGTTCTGCCAGCTGAAAAACTTCTCAGGTTTTTGTCTTACACTGTTGTCAGTCTGGAGGGGCTGAGGCATCTCTGATGTAGGCTGGACCCAAATTTTCAGGGAGCCAGAGAAAGTGAGACATTGCTAATTTAGACATCTCTAGAATTTCTGCTGGTTTTTACAAATTATTTTTAGAGTCACAATTTTAAAGAAACAGTGTTATCACCAACTCAGATAGCTGTCAGTGGAAAGGGATTTAAGGTCTTGTACAAACTGGCAGAAAAGATTGATAGACTATATGGTTAATGTCACAATTGCTAATCTAGAGAGATCTTAGTGAAAAATGTGGGTTCTTTTCCTACCACTGTGGATTCTTTTAATGCCTTGTTTTATGGCCTTTATCCAGGCCATTTGTCTCTTTACRCCATCCCAGGTGGCTGAGCCCACCTCTTGGAATATGTTTGCACATGGGTTTAGAAATCAAGAGTCTTTAGGGAGACAGGTCCTTCTTCAAAGCAGGAAAAGTTTCCAATCTGAGTAATCTAAAATGGACTTTCCTTACATAGAATCTCTGTTCAGGAAACTAAAAACCTGTGGATCTAACAGTGACCATCAATGCCCTTCAGCTCAGAACCTGAAGGAGCTACAGCTCACTATGCACATCAGCATTAAATTAGCAAAATTAAGCATTTCTGAGCTTGGAAATGCCACTGCTACATTGCTGGTGAGCAATGTGTCATTCATGCACAATGTGATACCCTCCTCAGGGCAAAGCACCATTTCCTTTTTCCTCTATATAAGTTTCTAAGTGCAGAACATATTTACCCCAGGCCTGCAGTGTTTTTCTCTCTGTCTGAAGGTGAGGCTGTTTATGGAGAGGTAGGACCAAAAAAATCAGTGAAAAATCTCTCAAACCTCTGTCCCATATGTGTCCTTGCATATGCCCAAAGCAGTTACACCAGGATGCTGCTACAGCCCTCCTGCCTCTTGCCCTCCAAGACATTTTCCAGCAGCACACGKGGCTCTCGAGCTCCTCTCAGCTGTGAAAAGCCCTTCATTATTGCTGATAACCCAGGGCACTGCCAGTGCCAAGCTCTGCTTCTTTCAGACTCAGCAGCCTGCCTTAAGTCAGAGCTGTGATGGGAGTGGTTGGTTAGGATGGGCTCGAGCAGAGATGAGATACTGAGGGAGATGTTCAGGGGGAGAAAAGATGCAAGGGATGGCAGATAAAAATGCCAGGAGTATTCCTTCCCTATCCCTTGGTGGGGTTATTTCCTCCTCAGCACTTGGGGTTTGTAAGCAATGCCAGGGGGAGTTTGCACTGTGGGGATGGAGTACAAATAAAGGGTGAGAATCAGCTGGCACCAGCTCTTATCTTTGCTGGTAGGTTGGGAATAGTGCTTGACATATTTTATATATTGATCTATGGTATGTAGAGTGTTTATATTCATACACTATATGGAGTATGTATATTTATTTATATGTACTATTACTAGTGTATACTTTTTTGGTAGTATTGTCTTCACCACAATTTTCTGTTCTGTTTGTTCATCTTTCTTTAGATTTACTAAAAATGAGGTTCAGTTTTGGTTTCTACTTTCTGTATGTATGAGAGAGTTCTGACTCATTGTTTTATATTCCATATATTTTTTACTTCTCTGTATTTCATAGACTGCTTTGGATTTTATTAGTTGTGTCACCTTCTGTACATACAAAAGTCACATGAATTGAGGAATCATGGGACTGCCTTTGGGATTTAGGATTTACAAGGTGAGTTAGGCTCAAACCAATGCAGATGCACAGAAGATACTTGTAAAAGAACACATAAATTTTGAGGCATTGAAAATTTGCTGAGTTTGGGATGAAAGGTGACACCTTGGCACAGCAGCTGTACTGAGGAGATCCTGGCAATGGCATTTTGGCCATCCAGAAAATATTGTGCCCTTCCTAAAGACATTGTGAACTCCATCCTGMCTTGCTCCAGCTGGATCTGGTTAATTCTGGTGCCATAAACAAGTAGCAGTTGCAAGATGTTTTAGCTCCAGCTAAAAACTACCCGAGAAAAACCTGACCTGGTACTGATATTAAAAACATATTTAATGCAAGGCAGTAAAAAATTTAATACCAATTTATTGATGTGGAGTTCTTCCTTCCCAAGAACAGGAAGGATTCTCTCCTTAGCTGTGTGCAGTTTATTTGGGGTGTTGCTAAGGGAAGATGAAGGAGGATGGAGTGCTTGCTAAATCCTGCAGAGATACTCCAATATCAACCTGAGCTTGTGCTCCCATCTGACCTGCAGAACAAGACACCAGCATGGCTTCATCTCTTCATGATTCTTCTAACGAGCTGAACTTGTGCTCAGCTTGTCTGCTTTGCCCTAATTTTGTGGGACTAAAATCTGAGTATAAAAATCAGATGTCATCTGCTTTGTTCTCATGATGTTTGTTGTTTCAGAGCCACAATATATACATGTTAAAATTATATATATATATATATATATATATAATATTTAATATAAATAACATTTATATAAGTGTTACCAATGGTTTATCCACCATTTATATTGGTGGATAAAAAAACAATGCTTAAGCTGATATATCTTATTAACTTTCATATCAGTGGAATTTATCTTGACCAAACCTGYATTTCAGCCCTAGTGGGGGGAATTACAAAAGCTCCCTGTGATGTTTGTGATTGAGGCAGCCATCACATTTGCTAATTGGAGCTAATGATTGCTGAAAATTGGGATACAATTAGTTTGGATTCCACAGCAGAAGTGTTGGGCATTCAACTGGATGGAGCTAATGAGAAATTCTAACTGTGATTATTATGGTTTTTCCAAACAGATGCTCCTAACTTGCCATAAAAGGGTCACGTAYTCTCCTCTCCTCAGAATTTACATGTTAAAATCCAACCAGGTGGATGTAACATTTAGGCTCACATGGAATGAAAATTTATTATCTTGTAGTTTTCTGTGCTATTTGTCAGTAGCATATCTCCATGTGTTTTGCTACTGAGAGTCTCCCTCAAAAAAACCTCTTGGAATGTTGATTACAAAAGGATGAAATGAAGAGGAAGCTCCAGGATGAGCAGAGGGATGGAGCAGCKGTGCTGGGAGGAAAGGCTGGGAGAGCTGGGATTGTTCAGCCTGGAGAGGAGAAGCTTTGAGCTGAGCTCAGGGTGGCCTTGCAGGGCCTGAAGGAGCCAAAGGAAAGATGGAGAGAGACAATGGCCAAGGGCTGCAGGGACAGGAGCCAGGGAATGGCTTCCCAGTGCCAGAGGGCAGGGCCAGATGGGAGATTGGGAAGGAATTGTTCCCTGTTTGGGTGGGCAGGCCCTGGCACAGGGTGCCCAGAGMAGCTGTGGCTGCCCCTGGATCCCTGGCAGTGCCCAAGGCCAGGCTGGACATTGGGGCTGGGAGCAGCCTGGGACAGTGGGAGCTGTCCCTCCCATGGCTGGAGTGGGAATGGATGGGCTTTGAGGTCCCTTCTAATCCAAACCATTCCATGATTCTGTCATTGTATTGTAAGGAAAATATGTTGATTTGGTGTAAATAAGAACATACAGTAATTTTTCATTTTATGTTTTTTTTTCCACAGGATTGGTTAATTTTGTTACATGAATTCATTAAATGAGGGTCACCCCACTTTTCTCCTTGCAGTATGTTCATGCAGTAATTACACACTAAAATAATAATTGAAAATTAATTCATTTCACCAAAATACTCAGCAAGGACGTGTGTATGTCACCAACATCCCTCACCTCGCTTGACCATTTGCACAAGGTCACTGACATGCATTGTTAGTGGAATTGTGTTTCTTTGGGGGTTTTGTGGGCTTTTGATGCATTTTGAGCTGGGGTTGATGGGATGTACAAGGAGTGTGTGATAACCTTCAGTTTCCTAAATGKACCTGCAGCTCTTTTAGTTTGGATTCTGACAGGAATACTAGCAATGACAAGGCTGCTGTGAACAGTTGCACAAAATATGCTGCTTCAGCAAAAGCATTTGATAATCTGAAGTCAGGGGAGCATTTGCAGATACAGGATCTGAAAGGGTGTGAATTTGATCAAAATTTTTAATATGAAATGAATATTTATAGATCCTTTGGCAGTATTTGCATAGTTTTTATAACAGCTCATGGGTGTATCAGATTATCTCCGATTTCTTATCTTGTGAAAGGAGTGAATTTTTTGGGGTGAGCAGCTAAATACAGACAAACCCYTGTGCTTTCAGGGGATTGGAGGGAGGTTCTGCTCATTCCAGAAGTTGTATCCAGGAATCCAGGGGTGCTCATCTCTGCAAGACAGAGCAGTGAAATCCATGGTTCTGCTGTTAACCATAGAATCATGGATTCATTGCGTTTGGAAAAGCCCTTTAAGCTCATCACCCATCAGCCAGCACCACGTTCACCACTCTGAGAAATCCCTCAGCATCCCCCCAGAAACTGTCCCTCCTGTAGGATCCCCACCTCAGCCTTGCTGTTCCATACTCACACTGTTATTTTCACATTTGTTTATGCTGTCCCCACATCCAGAACTGAATCCATCTCCTTTTATTTCTACTTGAAAAATGTCAATGGACTCAAGAATCYAACAGGCCTTTTTTCCTCACACTGGGGCACTTGAAATAGTTCCACTGTTTTCCTTACCCAAAGAGAGAAATGGACTTTTGTGTCTTGCCCTCTATCACGATGTTGAAAAAATGTGAATTTAACACCAAGTGCTAACAGAATAAAAAACTATTATAAAAATTTCTTCTGAATTTCCAGCTCTTTGATTAAATCTGTCCACTCTTGACATTGAAGGCACCCAAAAGTTTGCAGCTAAGTCTTCCTGATGGTTTTTAAATACATAAAAATGTTTTTTAACCTTTTATTTATTGYTGCAATTGGTGGATTCAGGTCTCTGATGCCATTTTCTCCCTGACATCTGAATGAGTCATATGGTCCCTTTSATTCGTTGTTTTGCAATTTTTCCTGTCCTGCTGATATCTTTTGTGATCCATTTGGCTCACAAATTCTTAAGCTTGGAATTCAGCTCCATGTTGGGCACTACACTACTGCATTAAACTTTATTTTCAGCTTCTAATTTTTATTTACTCTGTTCTATGAGTATTTAATTAATTCTTTCCAATTATTTCCATCGAAGTCACCAGGTTCTTCAGACCATTCAATGTCTTCTGTAGTCAGAATCTTTCACCATTGTCCAATTCAGCTTTTAAGTACATATCTCCTCCTCCCTAAGTATTAATATTTATTATATGGTGATTAAAAATCAGTGATTTTTTAATTTTGTTCCCTCTCAAGTTGCTGGAACTTTCTCATGGTAACCTTCGTTTTCCTGGTTGTGATCACAGCTGATAACTGGATTCTAAAATTCAGCTTTACCTTCCCTTAATGCCTCATACATTTTATTATTGAAGAGTTTAGAATAAAAGGTAATTTTGGATAAAGGTTAAATGTAAGTGGGTAACTTTCAGGAAATGTCAACTTAATTTTAGCAAGATTATAAAAACTTTTTTTTTTTTTTGCAAAGCTTTACAAGGTGGAACGTGCTCTGTTTCTTAAGGGCTGCACAGTCTGAAATATTTTGGACAGTGACCTCTCTAACCAAATTTGGATGATAGTTTGGTTGAGAGTATGAAAGTTGGATAAAAGTAACTTGACCTTGAAGTTTTATCATATCACTTTTATCTCCACACAAATTTGTAATGACAGAAGTTTGGCCTCTGACTCATTCTAAATTTCAGAATGTTTGATGCTTTTCCAGCTTATAATTGAGTTAAAATAAGAGCTGTAAGGARCTTTCCTTCATCTGACTGACAGCACAGGTGATGCACCTAAACCCCTGCCTACTGCCAGCTGATGAACCCCCAAGGAAGTGTTTAAATGTCCTCATACAGAGGTTTTAATTATTTTTATTTTTGTAGTCCTCTCATAATTCCTATAAAATTTCTATCCATCTCAGTTATTCATATGTTAATTTCTAACAAACATTTTCAGCAAAATAATCTTGGGTTCCTTTTGAGGCTCTACAATGCTGTTCAAAACCAGAGGGGTTGGAGCACTCCTGGTTCCTGTTAGYTCATGTGTTAGATTAGATATTAATTAGCAGAACATTTCAGAAGAAGCGGAATTTCTGGATCAGGTCTTCCTTTAAAAAAAACAACCAGAGTGTGGCTCTTGGATCCTTTCTGTTTTCTGTGCAAGATCTTCTGTTTCAGCTGCCGAGCGTGCTCTCTCTAAATATTGTGCTGGACAATTAATAGACACAATGGTGGCTTAAGGGCATGGAAGGGGAAAGAGTGGCAGGAGCTATTTTGGTTGTGAGCTGCAATCACAGAATCACAGAGTGGCTGGGGTTGAGACCTTAAAACTCATCCCATCCCACCCAGCCATGTCAGGGACAGCTCCCACTGTCCCAGGCTGCTCCCAGCCCCAATGTCCAGCCTAGCCTTGGGCACTGCCAGGGATCCAGGGGCAGCCACAGCTTCTCTGGGCACCCTGTGCCAGGGCCTGCCCACCCAAACAGGGAAGAAAGGAAGAATTTCTCCCTTATATCAGCTCTAACCCTGCTTTCCTTGAGCTCGGTGTTGGAAGAAAGCAGCAGAGAAGGCACAAGAGGCTGCACCTTACCTTGGTCCTTCCTGCCACTGCAGCTGGGCCAGGTGCGTTCCCAGTGTGCCTTTGAGGAAGTTCAATGCAGTGCTGCCCTTTTTCCATGATTTGAGACAAACCTCAGCCCAGCTCCTGATGTGCAATGCATTTTTTTACCAGCAGGACATAACGAGTGTCAGCCTGGGAGCCATTGTGCCTTTGCAACTGACTGAGAGCAGTGGTGGCTGAGGAACAAGACCAAACCTCGAAAACCCCTTTTTTTTCTGCCGTGCAAATGCATGTGCACTGCTGCTGAAACATGCTGCAAACCCAATTCACTTCATCATGTGGCTCAAAATGCAAAGGTTCTGTGTCCTTCACGTCTGGGAAATAACCTTCATCACAGYACTGAACTGATTTCTTCTTTTTGCCCCCTTTTTAAACCTAAGCACACATCAAATCTGTCAGATCTGCAACCCCAGATCAAGACATTATTTGTGTGGAGGGCAGCAGAAAACATTGTGAAGTATTTCAGCATTTCTCAATACCAGCTCAGCAGATAAGCTGCTGTTCCTTTAAAAATATAATGTGAAAACTATAATGAGAAAAARGTTTGGATCTGGGCCAAAAAATTTAAAACCTTTATGGTGGATTAAACTGTTTTGCAACCAAATACCGCTTGTCTCTGAAACAACYCATTCCCTCATGCAGCTAAATACTGCCATATGTTTAAATTCTTGCAGGCCTCCTAAGGCTGACCCAGAAGAAATGTCAACAAATGTTTGTGAGTCCTTGTGGCCTTGTAACATTTCCTTTAAAAAGTGAAGAATGGAACAGCAGGAGCTGTAACACTCCCCCAGAACAGACATATGAAGGCATATGGCTGACATGGGAGCCTGCTGGCTCTTCCAAGATTGCTGGCTTCATTCTTAAGGATAATTTTTTTTTTTTTTTAAATCCTCCAGACAGCTAAACTTGTCTTTCTGTTTCTCAAGTTGCTCTGTTCTKCTCAGAGCTGAGTTTGCAAGCCTGGGGTCCTGAACAGCCCCTGCTGTGCCATGGGAGAGCCCACAGGGTGCTCCTRAAAGGGGCAGGTGGGTGATCCAGGTAGGGTGAGATGTGGTGGCTCCAGGGCTGCTCTGAGTTGGGGGTGTCCCTGAAAGGTCTTTAGGCAGCTCTGTACCCACAGGAGCTGGGGCAGCTGGGAAAGTTTTCTCTTTAGGGCATAAACCCAGTGCTGGCTCTGCTTTTGATAATTAAAATAAATATTTCACTRCAGATGTGGGTTTATTACTACTTAACTAGAGGGTTTGAGTTTGGTGATATGGGGAAAGTATTTAAATGCATAGGATCTCAAGTTTTTTCCAAAWCAATTTTAGTGGTATAAAATCTCTMGACTTCCAATAGAATCTATGCTCAAAAAAACCTTTGGTGCTTTAGATTGCTTCTACTCTGTAAATGCCCTTTCCTTCAATTATTGTTTTAATTTAATTGAAATATTTTTGTGCTGCACTGAGATAATTCCAGTACTGGAAATCTCCAGGGCACAAAGGACCCAGAAGGGTAAAAACCAYCTCAGCAGCTCCACTCACAAGTGCCCGTGTCTCACCTTTCTGATAATGTGCATTTTCCCTCCCTGTTCCTAAGGCAGTTGGGGACATCTGTGTCCATAAGCTCAGCAGTTTCTGTGTTTCAGAGGATGTGAAGGTTGGGGCTGCCCCAGGCCAGCTGGGTGAAATTGTGGATTATCACACAGATAAGGAAGAGCAGCACATGACTGTGCCTTGGGTGCCCATCCAGATTCRTCTCTTTGATGAAACACCAGATCTTGCTCTGAAACTTGGGGCTTTTGGTCATTTTGGGACCATTTTGTTCTATATTTGTGGATGTGCAGTGCTTTAAACCATGAAATMTTGACCTTTTGAGTCACAGCAGTGTGTGTTTCTCAATACCACAAGATATTTCTTCACAAAGTATTTTGGAAGGTAATTTATGTAACTGCWCATAAAATTATACTGTCTTGATGTGGGGGACTGCTGAGGTTTATTTTCTCAACTGTGGCTGGGGCAGTTCCTGTGCCCTGAAAAATAAGAGCACAAGCCCAGCATTTGAATAAAATACAAACTATAAAAGGAAAAATCCAACATTTAGTGGCATTTCTGTGGTTTATTCATGTTCTCTTTTTCTCTGGGCACCACAGTTCCAGTAATAAGACAACAATAATGTAAAAACAATGAACATCTTGCATGAGACTGACAGAACGAATAATTAGATTTCTTTTTTTTTAAAGGAAGCAGGGAAGCTTATTATTGCCATTTGAAACCCCTCACATGGATTTTGTGAAGTGTTCAGCCCTAATTTAGCGTGCAGAATGCTGTCTGTGAGAAAGGGCTGCAGTGTAATTAGCATTTCTGTGGCTGSAGGAGCAGCAAGGTGTTGAAGCTTGGGTTAGACACGCTCTCAGGTAAACTCTTGTTTCCCTGAAAATTAAATAACAGGTTTGTTTGGACATGTTGAGTCGTCAACTGGTCCCTAAGTCTGGTTGAAAGGGATGAGAGGGAGGTGTCTTTACAAACAAACTGTGGGGTCTGCTGGGAGATAAGGCCAGATGTTGACAAAGAAGCAATGGGAGGAAACAAATTCCGTAGAAATTCCACCCATGGACAGAGACTGTACTGACCCAAGGCAGGGATAAATCCCTGGACTGAGAGAAAAGGGACAGAGACACACAGAGTGAGTAAAAAGAGGGGGATGCACATTAGATGGGGTCTGTATTAGGGGATTGGGACAGTCTGTGCCTGTCCAGTACCTCAGCAATGGGGAAAGAGAGAGGGAAATGCAGCTGGGAAATTGGGATAAAAAGGAGGCTGCATCCTTTAACAATTGGAGAGACCCCATGGAAATGTCCCATGGTTTCCTCCCTTCATTCCAATAAAGTCACAGGACTGCTCTGTCTCCTTTTTGGATACAAACCTCTGGTGTTTGTGGATTCATTTTCCTGACATGGTGAGCCCGAAGCGGCCAGCACAGACACGAGTGTGTGTTTGTGTGATCTGGGTGGAGAGTCAGCAAACTGAACCCTGAGTGTGCAGCCAGCCCCAGCTTGGCCCCATTCCACAGCACACACATGAAAAAAGATTGGCTCCCTGCAGGAATAAGGATATGGCTCTCTCGTTCTGCTTTTAGAGCATCTCCACATGGGCTGGGAGAGCAAATAAACTCACCTTGCCCATGCCACTGTGCCATTCCCACATCCAGGTGTGAATTGCTGTCCCYAGCTCCTGGAGCTGACAGAGCCTGTTGCTGGCAGATGGCACCTGAGCCCAGCCCAGGCACACAGACATGGTGATCCCTGTGCCAGGGCTGAATTAGCAGCTCTGATCACAGCTCTGTGCCTGGCTCCCTGGAGGACTCAGTGCGCTGGGCACGCTGTGCTGTGCTAACCGCATTTATTCAGCTTCAGCTCAGCTCAGAGCGGGCAGGAAAAGCTCACATCTGCCAGCAATGCTCTGTGTGGATACTCCCAGCAAAGCTGCCCAAGGCCACCCAGAAGGCTTCACTCAGGGCCTGGAATATTCTTCCATCCCTGCCCAATTTGGTTCAAAACGAAAAATGTTCCTGCTGCGTGAAAATTATTGTGCTTATCTGTTCCAGATAAGCTTTTGGCAAACAGGCTTTTCTGTGCTTTCGGGGAGAGTCGCATTTCTGCAGAGTTGTGAAAAGTAATGAAAGTGACTCCTTTCATTCTTATAAAGTTATCTTTGATTTTTATTAGGAATTAGAATCATGGAATCATTGGGGCTGGAAAAGCCCTCCCAGCCCATGCAGTCCCAGCTGTGCCCGATGCCCACCTTGTCCCCAGCCCAGAGCTCTGAGTGCCACCTCCAGCCCTTCCTTGGGCCCCTCCAGGGATGGGCACTGCAAACCTCCCTGGGCAGCCCCTGCCAAGGCCTGAGCACCCTTTCCATGGGGAAATTGCTGCTGCTGTCCCCC
>NW_026623408.1:512941-517370 GCF_030028575.1 Malurus melanocephalus | reverse complement strand
TTTATCTTGCCCACCTGCATTTTTTTAAGCTTTCTTTTGTCAGCACTCAAAGAAGGTTTCATGGACAAATTAATGTGTTTGACATTGCCTTGCCCTTGATTGAGAAGCCAACTGTGTAATGTCCTTTGAGGAAACACAAAAGGAAATGAGGAAAAGGCAGCAYGGAAAGACAGAGACAGAATGGCTTCTGGGTGACCTGAAATGCATTTACTCTCCACTTTCCCTTCCTGCCACCCTCCCCAGACCTAGACAAACTGTGACCTCTGGGAGTCTGGGAGGAGAATGGAATAGGAACAGGCAAAAGGATGTATTTGGTCCAGAAATAAGACAGMATGAAACTCTTTTTTTTGAAAGCTTTACCAATGTTTGAAGAGTCATTGCTGGGTTTGCAATAGGCTCCCCAGAATGAATCATGAATCTTCCTGGGCTGGCAGAGATATTCACAGAGTTGAATGAGGCACACAGAAATTCAGAAACATCAGATCTCTGTGGAGACTTTGAACAACTCCTCTTTTCTTTATTTATTAATAAAAGGAAGAAGGTAGGGAAAAAATGTCCCTGAGACCAAAGAATTCTGTGTCTCTTAAGTCTTTTGGACAGATTCTGAGCTATTTTCCTTTATGGTATCTCTGATGTCCCAGAATTATTCTTCCTTGGGTGTCTCCAGTGGACCTGGAACCAGCAGGATGATTTTGCAGAACATTTATATAAAGATTTTTCCAAAGGTTAGTCGAATTTATTTTCTGTGCTGAGTGTCCCCTACAGCTTGCCTAATGGGGGCATTCAGCATATCCTTCAGTGGCTCTCAATTTTTAGGTTTTCTTTTCAGGTCACTAGAAGAGATTGATAAAAGAGAGCAGAAGAAAGCCAGAGGAAATAAATAGAGAAAGCCTTCTGAAAGATAATATAAATAGASCACCAAATGCTACTGGAGACAGCCTCTGCCGTGGATTTGCTCTAGAGGAAGGGACTGGCCATTCATGTTTAGTGGAAGAAAATCACCAAAGAATGGGAAAATGGCAAGGGGAGGAAACAAACCAGAAAAATCTTCAGGGAAAATTTGCCATAAAAATATTGAGTGCAGCCAAGCTCCCAATCCGTGGTGCCTGACAGCTGCTGCTGGTGGAAACTGAGCTCCAGGGTGGCTCAGAAGGCTTTGGAGCAGCTCTCTGTGCCTCCTGCAATGGCAGGAACTGACTTGGTGTGCTCAGCATGTGGAATATGCTTTTCCAAGACAGAATACCTGTGAGCTTTGTACTGGTACAGAGCACAGGTTTAGGATAATCTGCTAGGCAACAAAAATAAAAGGTCAGGTTTTAGAGTACAAATGAAGTCCTTTTCCCACAAGTAGATAATTTGAATTATATACAATGTAGCACATAGAAATACTTGTTTAGGCATGAAAATGTTGTATAATTTTTAGTTCATATTCATTTATGTGCATATATATATATATTTATACATATATATTTATATAGGCATGTATGTACAAAAACTCTAGATGCTTGCTGTGGCTCCACTCCTTCCAAATTTAGATTTTAGAGGAAACTCAGGGAAATTGAAAACATTGAAACAGAGGGCTTGATTTATGATATTTAAAATGACAGAACATACCTGCCTGCAGGCCTCCCAATCCACTTGTATTCCCAGTACCTGGGTAGGAYGGGACTGGAGCAGCATGAGGATAATTAATACAGACTTTATCCTCCAGGGCCTATCGTTTGCCTCCAGGCCCTTGTGACCCAAAAGCAAGAAAAAGCTGATAAAGTCATATTGTGCTGGGTGAGCACAGGAGCTGGGCACTCATGTGATCTGCAGAGGGCTTTTCAGGGGGCTAATTTGTTCCTTGTGAGYCTGCACCAACCTTCTCAGTCCTGCTGTTTAATTTGGCCTGAGACAGGGCAGATTTGGGCTTTATTCTGCAAAGCATTRAGATGTGGGTTTGTCTCTCATGAGAGCACACAGCTATTCTGCATTTTGGGTTGGTTGCTGCCCTGCTTTGTGCTCTCCCAGCTGAGTGTCCTGTCCAGGGTGGTGTGTGGATGTTCTGGGTGCAGGGTTTGGCTCTCCCCTGCTCCCTGCCCCTGGTGCTGCAGCCAGCACTCGGTATTGTGGATGGACAGGGGATGGGAGCACCAGGATAAAATATCTGGGGAGAGTAAAAAATCAGAATAGCTCATAAGAAAGAGGAAGGGGCTGTTATCTGCTTTGAACAGAGCCTTGTTTTTGTGAAACCTTCTCTGCAGCTCTTGTATTTCATYCTCTTGTGTGTCCTGCACGAGCATCCCCCTGAGCACAGAGGTCCTTTCCTGCTGGATGAAGGTGTCACCGAAACTGCAGGGAAAAACAAAAACTCTCTAACAACATTTTTAATTTTAGAAAGCCAAGGCATTACTTTATTTACTGGCCAGGATATTGGTCTGGCCAGGATKYGCCACAGAAATCATTTCATCCACACACAGCCCGGCTGTGCAGAGAAAATCATTCCATGGCACATGGATTTTACAAGATTTTCCCCAAACTTTATCCAGTCAAACCCAGAGRACTCCATTGGTTCAATGTTCATTGGTCCAAYGTTGTGCAGTTCTCAGCATTTGGGTTCCTGTTGGATCTGGATTTCTTCACCTCTGATATTAATTAGGTCWTCCTTCTTATCTTTCTTTTCCTAGACCAGGTGCCTCAGACCACATCAGGGGTGATGTTCAGAGCTAATGCTCCATCAAATGGCCAATGACAGTCCTTGATAACCATTGGTGCTCCTTATATTTTGTGCTACTCCTGCTCTGTTGAGATGTTCACTTCAYCAGGCCTCACCTGGTGGAACAATGCCCTGGATAGAAACCCTTCCYCCAGGGCAAAGGCAAACAGAAWCTTTGACTAAAGTTAAACAAAAATTTTTRAACTGGTATAATTTCCAACAAAGGTACAGGACAGTACAACCTTTTTAGTAAAAATCTGTTTTCAAGCTTCATTTTATGTCAGGCTTTTTCTTATGCAGATATTGGGTTAAAAGCAGCTCCTCCAGGACTGAACTCCACATGTTCACCAACACTTCCCTACTCCAGAAGCAGAAGGCAGCACAAACAATCTCAAGTGTGGCAGTCAGAGATGAAGGCTGTGCTCCTCCCTGCTGCCCAGCCCCAGGGACAGCCCCGGCTGATGGGGGGCTCTGGGTGGGCACAGCACAGTGAAAAACCTTCCCCAGCTCTGAAATCACAATGATTTGCCAGCAAAGCCTGGCACTGGCTGTGGGGACACAAAGCAGGTTATACAAATTGCCTTTTCATCCTTCCTGGCACAGTGCTTGCCCTTTGTTCCTGTGCACGGGACCATCCTCCAGCACAAACTGGGAAATCCTTCAGTGTCCACATCCACCCAGAGACCTCGGTCACACTGCTGATGTCAGCTCTGGGCRTTAATAAACTGACAGCCTCAATCACCGAAATTAGCTTTGAATTTGGAGCTGCTTTCAGCCTTGGAATTGGACCAGTGACCTCCAGAGCCCTTCCCACCTAAATTACCCTGGGCTGCTCCCTTGGCTGCTGCTCCTGGGATTCCCATTGCTTGCCTGAGCTGCCTGTAAAGTGGGAAAAGAGAGGTTTTCCTGCAAGGCGATTCCAAGCAGAATCCTATTTAATTGCTAAGATAACAGCTTGCAGGAGCAATTTACACCCAGCCAAGGACACCCATCCTGGTCCAGGCCCCCAGATCCCTGTGCTCCACCAGGGTTAAATCCCTGTTGTGCACTGAGACTTAAAACTCAGTGCAGATCCATTTTTTTAGACCTAAACAGAGATTACTCTGCATAAAAATATGGTGTGGTGCTGTGCCATGTAGTAGGAACTAGAATAAACCTCGGAGAGCTGGCAGGAAACAGATTTTGTTGAAGCTGTGTTCCTGAAATGCAAATTGCAGAAATGATCAGAATAACTTCATGCAAATTATATTTATACAGATGAGCCAGCTTCAGCAGAGAGGGGAGYTTGGGCAGTGTGCAGCACAGAACAAAAAACAGCATCGGGGAAGACGAGTTTAAGCTTTATTTTAAGACAGATCTTATACCTACATCTTTAGAACAGTTAATTATTCACGGAGGAGAGAAGTGAGAGAAAAAATGGGGAAGATCTGCACCCAAACAGTAGAGCTCCTCAGCTGGCATGTGGGAGCTCTGAATTGCAGCCTCTTCCCTCTGATTTTTATATGGATTGCTGCATTTTTCAGAGGGGAAATGTTTTATAGTGTGCATTTGCTCACTTGCAGCAACGGCTCCGAGGTTAAATGATGTGTGGCAGGGCCAGACTGCAAATTCATGATGGAACCATGGGAAGTTCACCTATACCTAAACCTCTGTGATTGTGAGCTCACACCTCCATCATTCTTATTTTAAATTATGTTAGCTTCCTTTAGTTTTCTTTTTTTTTTTTTTTTT
>NW_026623408.1:488861-512901 GCF_030028575.1 Malurus melanocephalus | reverse complement strand
TGTTGTTTATTGTGTACATTCTGAATTTAATATGGATAACCTGTTTAATATGCAGGTTTTGAATACCTGGATTTTTTGTAGGCTTGTAATAATTAATCACAGGGGGGAAAAAAGCCCTTCAGCCACCCAGCCCATCTGCCAGAGCTCTGTAAAAACCTTGTTTCTATATTGGATTTGAATAAGTGGTTTATGATCAATAATTCAGTCAGGAGGTTTTGACTTCTTCAGCCATACAGATGGCACTTTGAATATGGTCAGCACTCTTTGCTTGAGCAATGATTACGATTATATATAATAATCTAATTATTATTAATTATTATATTATATTTTTGAATTACTATTTATAAAATTAAAACATAATATAATAATTATTAAATTATTATTTAAGTTATTGCTTGAGCAATAATTTAGATTATTATAGATAATAATTATTCTAATTTTCTTTAATAAATGTGCACGGTGTCAGTTGTCTTCCCATAAGCACTCCTCTAGTAAATTGTAATCAAATAACCATTTATGTGGAGACCTGAGGCAATGGTGTTCCCACTGTGTTAGAAATGCTTTTTGAAGTGTCATAAATATGGGATATTTTAGTCTCTTGCAGTCATTTCTGTGATGTTTACCAGAATTTTCATTTGGCTTGAAAAGAATTGCAAAAATCTGGCACCGTTTTGTTTTAAAAACTGATCCYTGATGGTTTTGGATCTCTCAGCGAGTGGGACCCAAACAAATGTAGTTATAAACCCACAATTTAAATCCTTTTGTGATTGTGAGCAATTTGCCTCTAKTCCATTGAACTCCCAGACTTGTTCCCAAGTTTATTTCTGTAACTGCTGCTCTGGAAATGTTTATTTTTAGGGGCACTTTGAATACAATTTTTGTTCCAATTTGAGATCTTCACAGATTTTGAATATTTTTTTCATCTCTTTTAATGAGAGAAATGTACCTGGGTCTTTCATGGAGAGACAAATGTGTGTGCAGTGCATCAGCAAAAGAGAAAATGCAAACAAACAGAGCTTTGGGGTTGTTTTGGGTTTCCTCGGTGTAAATCTCATATTTTGCCTTCGCCCTGATTGTATGGCTCGATTCACTTTGCCAACCGACCCACAAAGCTGTGAATATTTATTTAGTGCTGCTCCTAATAGTTGTTCTAATAGGGAATTATTTGGGTACAATGAGGGACATTTGTAAATGAAGCAGATAAGGCCTTTGGCAGACAAGGAGTGTTTTGTTCAACACAAGAATTCTATTGTCCACTGCTTCAGTTGTCAAGTGCCTGGGGAGCGCAGGATTTATGATGATGTTACAATGGCCCTTTCAGAGGGGACTCTAAGAAGCTGTGAGATTCCGTTCCTCTGCTTTTCAGCCTCTCAAATCTTTTTATGGTGGCAGGACAATGCCGGATTCAGCTGCTGCCTGGGCCCCAGCACTGCCCATTTCACATCAGGCATTGTGCAATAATTTCCATAGTGACAATGGGCTGGGGGGCTCTTTCCCCTGCCCCAGCCACATTTCCAGGCTGCTGGAGTTGTCACTTTGCATAAACCGCCTCTGAAGCCACGGCTTCTTTTACCCCAAAAAGTCTTGTTAGGCCGGGTGGTTTAAAGAGCCACTGTRGCAAATCTGGTTGGAGCATTGGAACTGTTTAATGGATTTTTTTGTTTTGTTTTGTTTTCTTGTAATTATAATTGGACTTTGAAACGGCCTTTTGTAAATACAGCAGTTGGGGGGGTTTGGCTCTTCTCCCTTTTGTAAGTGTTATAAAGTTATTAGAACTACTGAAGGCATGTTCAGCTGCAGAGAAAATTAGAAATAAAAACATGTTCTACAGTAAATAATAGGCATCTGATAAAGGAAATAGCAAGGGAAATAAATAGGTATCAGATACCTAAACATCAATTATTCAGCTAAATTGTTCTGTCTACAATCACAAGAATCGACATCATGCAGCAGTCTTTAACTGTGTTTTTAATAAAAAATAATATCTGGAGGAGTTTCTCCTTGCTTGACATTAATATGAAGATTTATTGACTTCTAATAATGGCAGAAAATATAAGTTTGTAACCCCTGATATCTATTGAAATGCAGTGTAACTGAAGAATAGAAGCTGTAATTGAAAGTAAAATTATTATTTATTATTTTTTATTATCTACTATTCCTTAAGATGCTCCCGGGCCAGCCCACTCTGTGGTCCCATGGCTGGTGGTCAGGTGAACACACAGGGAGGAGCTGCAGGTCAGCTGGGGGACTGGCAATGTTTGTTATCAACTCTCTGATGCCTGTAAAAGCAGAAGAAGAGCTTTAAAAATGAGCTGGTAGGGATGTGGAAGAGAACATTTTGAGAAGTCCTTACCCAAGAAACTGCAAATGTCTTGGGCATCAAGGAATCTTGAGCTGCAAAGTGATCCATAGGGATGTTTTCTGTAAAGATATTGAACAGATTATCAGAATGAAGGAGTTTATTCAGTTTCAGTCTTTTCAGTCATTCATGTGAATTGTGAATTAGTTCAAAAGGGTCCTTTATGGAAAAAAAACTACTGGCAAAATGAATATATTTCAAAATGCCACAGGTACTTCATAGCATGGGTGTGTGGAGGACTTTTATAAACCAAATGCTTTTATGTTATTGGCTCAGTCATCACACAAATCATCACAGAGCTTAACCTTGGCAAAATCCACTTTTTGGATTGTGTTTTTATAGCTAGGAATGTGTTTTTATAGCACATGTATTCCCAAATTTTTAAAAGGGAGCCAATGTATTTGCAGTTGTGAGGGGCCAGACTTTATTTCTTCCTTTGATGGAGCAATATTGAATATAAAATTGTGCAACATTGAATATAAAATTGTCAGCCAATGCCTGTTTCCTTTTCAACACTTTGCTGGGAACTCTGAAAGCTGACCTGTGCTGCTGAGCTGGGTTTTTTGCAATTAAAACTTGGTTGGTTTAACAGGAATGAAAAGTGGGTGTAAAATGAAGGATTGATATAGGCGAGGCATCCTTAACAACTAAACACTGCAGCAAATGACTGATTTGGATCTATCAGCCCAAATTACAGAGGCTATTTTGAAATATTTAGTTCTAGAAGTTTTCAGTTAATAAATTTGAAGGTACTGGGKAATCTAACCTGGTTTCCTTGGCTAGAATGGATCCTAGAATTCAGTTTCTGCTACTTAAGTGTCTATCAATGTCTCAAATGAGCACCAAAAATWCAGTTTGTGCACCAATAGGTAACAACAGATCACACTGAGTACTTCCTTTGCATTCAGACTCATTAATTWTATTTTATCTATATTTTACTTGTGTGGGGTTGTGTTATCAGAAATACCTGGGATGAAGAGACTCTGCTCTGTGAAACTGGGACCATCCTTAATTTACCAATTCCAATTCAGGGAAAGCCTTGCCTCCCCTCATGAGAGATGATTCAGAGGGTTTCTTTTTGCTTCTGCTCCTTTCTCCAGACTGGATCAACTTCCTGCCCCATTTATGAAAGGACTGAAACAACTACAGATGAACTTGCAGGCAGAGGCACCTCTTACCTTTTTTTTTTTTTTCTTTTCTTCAGATGTTTTATTTTAGATATTTTTTTCACTACTCTAGCAGCAGTTCTACTTCCTAAAATAATCTACTCCCTTTTCCATCATAATGGTAAACCCACTAATTTTCTAATATGCCTTCATAGCACTTAAAACTGTTCAAAGCACATCTTGCTGGTTAATGCCATCTGAAGCTGTTACTTTTTTCACTCCAGTGTGTCTTGTCTTGGATAACGTTCCCAGAACAGATTTTTTTCCACAGATAACAAAAAAAAAAAAAAAAAAAAAAAAAAAAAAAAAAAAAAAGTGAAAGAATTTTGATATGGCCTCAAGCATTTTAGTTATGGGAACACTGTAGTAAAAGTGAGTGTGATAAATGTTCCAGGTTGGATGGGGCTTGGAGCAGCCTGGGGTGGGGGAAGGTGTCCCTGCCCATGGCAGAGGGTGGCACTGGGTTATMTTTAATGTCCTTTCCAAACCTGGCCATTCTGGGATTCTAAGGTAAAGATTATTTATTCATTTTCTCCTTGAAATATAAGTAGCATTTAATTGTTTGTCTTTAGCCTTTCTTTAGGCTGGTAGTTCTGAGGCCAGGCTTGACTTTCCTTTTATTATGGTGCCAGCACTGCCTTGGATTTCAAACAGACATTTTCCTYCTTTGCAGGCAGAGCTGCAGTAGTGGCTGAGTGGCAGCAGAGAGCTGACAGCGTGTCACAGGCTCCTGGAGTGGCATTCCAAATGTCTGGAATATGCTACATCAACTGGCAGCAGGTTTCCAGTGGGTGAAGGTGAGTCCTGCATCCCAGGCTGTGATACCCTGAAGGATGGCAGGGATCCCTGGCTGGTGCTCTGTTTCTGTAGTGTTTGCAATGTTTGTGCCTTAGAGGGAACATTTCTGCAGGGACTGATCCTTCAGGGGCTTTAACCAGAGGTCCTGATGCTGTAGGATACAGCCCATCCTTCTATCKCTGCACTGCACAGTTGATAAAGTACATACTTGGAATCCCTTCTGTTTAATTTCTTGTTCAAAACATCAGAAAATTGCTTGAAAATTCGCAGCAGTGGAGTGSTGATGTAAGAATTTTTCTAATATTTACGTTTACAGCTAGAAATAATCAATCAAAAAGGTTCACACTTTGCTTATTCTAGTGAGGGAGTGATTAATTCCATGTTTGGGCTCTTTCTCTGATATTGTGTGCAGTACCACTGAGCTCACTGTAACTKCTCAGAAWTGGKTTGGGAAAAGAATWTAGTGATGACYCTTAGGCTTCAGAGAAGGTGRAAAGTGGAAATAGAGCCATRTGGGGAATTCTARACCTAAAATTTGTTATATCTGCTGYACAGATGCCTTGAATTTTTYAAATCCTCTGTACTTTCAATTGTGCTKTTGCTGTGATTCCACAGAGGTGAGAATTGCCCACTTAGAGGAGTGTCTGTTGTTTGTTTTCAAGTTTAACACAGAAACAGATCAAATGTGCTATATAGCAAACATGTAAACACTGATTTTAAGAGATTCAAAGGTAGCAGGAGCCCACCTGAGTTCKGCAGGATAAAAAGTACAATGCCAGGATATTAAAGCTCTTTGTCTTGCTGACTCATTCACAGTTTTTACATTCAATTCACTCAAGTCCTGCTTGACTGACACTTCATTTCTGTGAAAGTGTCCTTGAATGACAATTATGTGATTTCTGGCAGCCAAATGGACCAACACTCACACATCCTCACAGATGAGTGTTTGTGGTGCCCTCAGACCTGGGAAGGGACACTGCAGCAGCCAGGCTGGATGTGACAGGGACACCAGCAGCACTCAGTTTCATTTAGTTCCTCTGCTTCTGAGCGAGGGCAGAGCCCAGCATGGGACATTCATGTCCTGTCCAAACACAAAAYCACACATTTTGCAAACAATGCTCAGTTCTTGTTCAGATCCAGCTTTTCAACAGAATGATTCTAAAGAGGGTTTGGTCTGAAGACTTCCTGACTAGGTTTCAAGTTCATTTCTGGGTATCAAGAAGACATTGAGAAAATATGGGAAATTAGTTCTGCATGTCTCTGTTCCATGAGACAACTCACAGTTCCATGAAATTGAGTTACATGAATTTCCCCACCACTTTTTCGCCTCTTTTGGCATTTTCTTGTCTCAGTTCACAGTTTAGTTCAGGGCTCTTTCTACTCTGCTTGTTCTTGGCTTCAGAGATACTTCCAAACAGACTTAATTTTTAGAAATTAAAGGACTGTGAGGAATAAGCTTAAAGGAAAATGTGAAGGCCCATCACTCTCACTAGTGAGTGAGATAAGTAAATTTAACTAACTGGGTCCCTGCCCCGGTTTCATCTGACAAACTGTTGTGTCTTTTTTGCATAGACTTCTTTGCATTTCAGAGTGAAAGCAAATAATTTCTGAAATAAAGCTTCCTGCAGGGAGACTGTGGGATGTTCCCTCTGCTTGGAGTGTGAAGTGTCTCCATGCAAAAGAGGAGGAACAAGAGCTGCTTTTGTTGATTATCATGTAAACCTTYGAATCCATATGCTTCCTAAATTCCCTTCCCTTCTTTTGAAGGATCTTTCTTAAATTACTTCCAGCTGTGCCTGTTCAGGAATGCAAATTTCCTGTTACATTATCTGGATAATGGCAGAGTTGAGGAGGTGAAATATTCCTGTTTAACTATTGTTCATGGAACAAAGAGCAGCGGGCAGACAGCAAGGCCCTGCTGGGCTGGAGCACAGCCCTGGCTCAGTCACTGCAGARGGTGACCAGGGGCTTCAGGAAGTGGGAATATCCTGACTGGAGATTTCCTGCCTGTGCTCCTTGGGTTTTCTGTACTGAAGTTCAACACAGACTGAGGGTAAACACAACAGATCCACATCCCTTTAATGATGTTACACTGTAAAACTTTCTACATGAATAAAGGGTGTACAGGATCCCAAAAAGGATATTCAAGGAATCCTAAAATCACAGGATCACAGAATGGTTTGGGTTGGAATGGAGCATAAAGTTCATCCCATCCCACCCAGCCATAGCAGGGACAGCTCCCACTGTCCCAGGCTGCTCCCAGCCCCAATGTCCAGCCTGGCCTTGGGCACTGCCAGGGATCCAGGGGCAGCCACAGCTTCTCTGGGCACCCTGTGCAAGGGCCTGCCCACCCAAACAGGGAACAATTCCTTCCCAATCTCCCATCTGGCCCTCTATCAATCTGAACCCATTCCCCGTGTCCTGTCCCTGCAGTTCCTGATGCAGAGCCCTTCTTCAGGTTCCTGCAGCCCCTCCAGGTCCTGGCAGCCTGTGATGAGTTCATCATCCAGGATGAGAAACTGAAGTTCACTTCCTGAATATACAAATTGCTGTTGTATAATGCACACTCTGCCTCTTTCATATGTAACATTTAATTCCTGTGTAGAAGGACTGTAATGGGAAAACCAGGCTGTTCCTGATGTACAGAGCAGATCTTGGAAGGAAATTCCTCTGTGGTTTTGTTTCTGCACAGATGGATGGCACGTGGAAAGAAAATTAATTTTCACTTTGAATCCCCCTGTCCTGCATATTTAACCAGGCCTACCTGTCTGGGCAGAGTGCTCCCTCTCCAGTTCCCTATTTTATCCTGTCTCACACCTCTCCCTTTGCTCCTCTACAAATATSCATTTTTATCGGTGTTTAAAACCTGAATTTTGGATTCTCAGTGCCAGCCCACGGAACAGACACTCAGCACAGCTGCAGGATTAGCTCATGACGTGTGTTTTAGGAGGGATATCAGTAATCTAAATGAAAGAGGCTCACATGAGAGGGCAAGAGCTCTGGTTTTAGYAGGATGACACTCCAAAGTACAGGGAAAGTGGCTCTTGAAGAAAGGCCTGAGAGGGAACTGTTGGGAAGAGTAARACAGTGTCATCTCACACAGTCTGTGCAGCGAGTGGAGTCTGAATTGATTACTTCTGCTTTTTTGGTTCTCCTCAAGACTTGCTTGAGCTGAAAAACCTTTGGAAATACCGTTAGGATAATTATTAGGCACATTCTGGTCAAACAGGTACCAAAGAAAAATGATTATTATATTAGAAATTAGAAAGACTTAAAAGRCATCAAGGGGGGAAATACATTCATGCTGTATTTATAGTCTCAATACCTCCTAAAATGGACATTTCAGATTCTTCTGTCTGCATTTCAATAATGATTGTTATAATTATTTTCATGTTTCCTTGAAAGAACCTTGAATGTAGGAGAATGTTGRAATGAGTAATTTGTTTTTGTAACTAATGAACTTGTACCTGAGCTGAAATTCACCTCTTGGTGACAAAAAGTTTGTTCCAGGTTGAATCCTGAAATAACTGAGTCATCAGAGACTCATCTGTGCCTTTTCCCAGCTTTGTGGGGAATCCCAGCCCTGTCTGGGTTGCAGGGTGGAGCTCTGGAACAGGGTCTGGAACAGGAAACTCCTGAAATCCCCCCCGGGCATGAGATTCCCTGAGGACAGACTGCGCTGCACAGGCTGCAGAGGAGAAACAGCATTAAAATTGATCATTGACTAAAAAACTCCCCAAAACTCCAATCATTGTGGGTCAAAATAAATAATTGGAAATACTGAAAATTATGCTCTGATACAATGAATTTCTGGTAGAAGTTCCACAGTTACTTTAAAGGTGAGAAGTGTGAACCAAAAGCTAATTTAGAGTCTTTCAGAAACAAATTTAGTGGGACTTTATGGAGAGAGCTGTTGTCAGCTTTAACAATAAATAGATGTATATATAATATAGATACATATATATATGAAATATAGCTGCTCACTTTGGCCTTTAATAAGGATGATGATGGTGATCATGGTGATAATAATAATAACAACAACATCTTTAAAATTTACATTATAGTGTCTCCAAGAAAAAATACAGACAGCCAGGGCTAGAAAAAATCAACACAAGAGAAAATAAACATCTGGCACATATATATTACCTACAAAAAGATGGCTGTGCACTTGGCCATTCAAGRTTTCATATGCAATAAAAGCTGTCTTGAATTCTGCTCAGCCATCAGTTTGCTCTTTCAGAAAGGGACCRATTCTGTAGGCTATGAAATAACCCAAAATTTAGTGTATTTCACTCTTTTGAGGTGTTTAATTCAAGCCAGTTACTGCATTTTTGCCCACAATTGAAGAGTAACTTCTTAAAAACCATTTCAATATTTTTCAGGAGCACTTGCTGAATTAACCGTGCCACAGCTGCAGTTTATGTGGCTCTCCCCATCTGTATAAACACTGATAAAGACACACAAGTAGTGATTGGTAAAATCTAATGTATTGCAGAGGTTTTTCCCTCTCTCTTCCTGACAACCTGCATTTGCGACCTCTCAGTTACTTTTATTTCAAAATGGCTTTTCAATTACATTCTGCTGCTGTAGGGGAAAGCTTTTTGACAAAGGCATGACATAAACCATTTCTATTGCAGCTCCATCATAGTTCCCACAGCCAAACTAGACTGGACAGTTCATTAAAAAGAAAAATTAATAGTACAAGGTTGGAGGGAAACAATAACAGATTATGACTGGCCTGTGGCAGCCCACTGRATTCATGTAGTGGAATAAAAATGATTCCCTTGTCTCATAAATGAAGGTTCGTTCCAAGGTTTTAGGTGAAGTCTCCACTTCTGTTCCTTTTCAGGAAAAAGCTGCACAATTCCTGGTCTTTAAAAGCAACACTTGTAATTACTGCAGAATGATAACGTGGACTCTTTGGGATGGAAAGCACCCATCTGATAATCATTGAATGCATAATGATAAATATAATATAAAAGAGGATGGCATAGAACACAGCACACTAGACAGCTGCATTAAAGCAAAAAATAACCCTCTCAGGGCAGAAGGGACAAAATGAGGATGGAGTCAAGTCAAGCCTTGATCCAATTTTTTCTTTTTCAAGATAGTAACTATTTTAGACTAGGCTAAATTCAGTGTGCCAGAGCCAAAGTATTTGTGATTCCATGGCAGTTCTTTCAGTCTGCTGCTGCTACCTGTGTGATTTATCTCTTGCTTAAGGCTGTTCTTAAAGGTGCAACCAAGTCCYAAAGCCTCGTTCTGGATGTGGCTGCACATTTTCCCCATTTTCCTCGGGGTTCCAAGGCTCAAATTTTCTGTATAACTCYGGTAAATGTGGCAAGCACACAGATTCAGACTTCAACGTTGTAATGTGAGTTTCATTATATCAGTGCTATAAATTCCTGTCTCAGAAGATATTTCAAAGAATATGGGCTCTGGGCTGCATTAGCCGTTTCTTTTGGCCAGTAGCCACAACCTCCTAATGAATTCAATGGGGTAACGGGAGAGGCCAGCAAAGGGGGAGTCTGAGCCARCACAACATTTGGAATCAAAAGCAGGACCGACCCTGAAGGGCATTTTCTGGTTCTGTTTATGCACACAATCTTCTTTAGAAACAGCAGCCTAAAATCCTGAATATTCACGGTCGGGGGGGGGGAGGGGGGGGGTTGTCCCCCTGTACTTTTGCAGGTTTGTCCCAACTTTTACAAGAGAGCTTGGACATTTGGCCTCCAATTCTCCCTCCTCTCTCCCCAAAATAGAAAGGCAGATTATGTAACCCCCAGAGTGTGGCCACAGTGAGAGGCCTCCTGGCCATGCTGGCTCCGTTTCGTGCTAGCAGCTCTGTTTTSTGAACCAGGGCTGCGCTGGAGCAAAAATAACCACCCAACCAAAAGGCTCTGCCTTGACCTCCYGAGCTGTGCTCGTACTTTCTTGCTGCAGGCAATGTGGATGAGTTGCAGCACTCTGAGAAGGAGATATTCCCATTTTTCCGGGGAATGTGCTTGCACAGACCTTTGGCACTTTAAGGAGCTGTTCATCCCAAGGCTGGGGAGATGTTCATCCCAAGGCTGGGCCCAGCTGCAGCCATCACTGCTCTGCTGTCCTGTCTGAGAGCCCAAAGGTGCCTCTGTCCCCTCTGCCGTGTGTGAGAGTCAGCAGGGAGCAGCCCCAGCCCAGGGAACAGCTCCAGGGAGTCACAGGGGCTCCCTCCAGCAAAGGCTGTGCTGTGCTGGCTCCCACTAAAGCCACTGGTGRCCCCCTGGTTGTCACCCCTGTGCTGCTCYCAGCATCAGCAGAATGGCACAAAASTTGYGTGTGCAACAGATGGAATGGCACTTTTCTCCTTGGAGGTCTGCAGTGATTTGGGTTGCTTTATTTTTCACAGATATTGAGATAATCACATTTTTAAGTGGGAAAACTTTTTGACAAAGAATGGAATGGTAATGGTTGTTTTAATAAGTCCAAGCAGGGGCTCCTCCTCTGTTGGGYCAGGTTTAGGGTTTTCCAGGTTGCTTCTGCTCCCCACGTTCTGTCCCCTCCTGTCAGCACCCTGGGTTTGCTCTGAGCAGCTCACACAAGGCTGACACAYTGCCTTTTGTCCAGCTGAGTGCTCTTTACCTGTGAGCAGTTACCTGAGTTACATCCAGGTTTCAGTACAGGCTCCTTGAAGGCTCCATCACTTTATTCTGCTGCAACTTCTGACCCAAAGGAACAGAAGTTAAAAGCCAAGAATRTTCTGTTAACCTAAATTCTAGACAGTCTGAGCAAGGAATTATCACTTCATTCACACAGAGCTCTTACACAGAGTTATGCACAGTTAAAAGTGGTGCACAGGAGCCTTCCAGTGTCTGCCTTTCCCTGGTGTCCCCCTCACCATCAGCTGCCTCAGGCAGAAGTGTTAAGGCAGGATGGGGATGGAGGGCCCTTGTCCCAGAGAATGCAGTGGTGGATCCTTCTTCCTGCCCCCAGAGCTATTTTTACATTTCTAACGTTATTTTCCATAGCCATTTTTACATTTCTAATGTTATTTTTCAGAGCCATTTTTACATTTCTAATGTTATTTTTCTAGAGCCATTTTTACATTTCTAATGTTATTTTTCTAGAGCCATTTTTACATATCTAATGTTATTTTCCAGAGCCATTTTTACATTTCATTTTTTTTTTTCCAGAGCCATTTTTACATTTCTAACGTTATTTTCCAGAGCCATTTTTCTGTTTGCAAACCTGCTCCTGATGCTGTGCTCTCCCCTCTGCCCTGCAGCTGCCCAGGACAGTCTGTGCTGCTGGAAAGGTGGATTTTCYGTGGGTTGAGCATCACCCTCTGCTCCCTGTGTTCTCCCTGACCCCTGTGAGCTCCCAGGCTGCAGTGGCCCCATGGCCCCACCATCGTCCTGTCCCTGACTTTCAGGTGTCCTCTCTCATCCTGTGCTGTGTCCTGCTGCACTTTGTGGGGGTGTCACGGGGAATTCATTCTGTAGGGACCAGTGCATTGCTATTTTTACCTCTCCATACCCAGAAACCTGCTGTGTTACAGCACAGTCATCCTGAGCAGAGCAAAAAGCCAAAACAAATCAGGCCATGGCCRCTTGGTTCTTAGATAATCTGTCACAGCCAAATCAATTACCCAAACCCAAGGCCCAGGCAGGCAAAGGAGGTGCTGATGTTCCCTGAGAATCCAGATGGGTTCTGCTGCCTGTGCTGGCAGCTCACACCAGCTTGGGCATGCACCAAGCAATGGTAACACCATCCTGAGGGCTTACAAGGCTCTGAAATTTCAACAAATTCATGTTAACACCTGGAAAATTATTTTTTTACACTATTTATGAAGCCCCATTATTAAATAAGCATTTAGTAAACATTCCTGGTAGCAATTCTTAGCCCATCATTCGTGTCACKTATTGTAGCTGGGTTTAGTTAAAGCTGTGCTTACAAACATAGCACAAGTGCCTGTGTGTGACCTTCATAATGATTCCTCCTGCCTGTGATATGGATTTCCATTCCTTGGGCCTGATTCTAAGCTCACTTGCTGAAGCTTGTGCCAGAAGGGGCTCAGAAAATTTGCACAAAGAGTTTTTTTTTTAAAAAAAAAGAGATCATGTTAAGTTTTTTATAGCAATGTTTACCCTGTCAGACATCCATTGGAACAAGAAATATGTCTGTCTGCTCCCAAAGATGTTCCCTGTTCTTGGATGAATCCCCAGATCCAGTTTCTCCAGCTGGTGCCTGTCTGGTGCTTTATTCCCTCTGACCACTGGATTTCCAGGAAGCTATTTTTATTGTCCTTTTGCTCACCCTTGTGTGTTTTTATGTTGAAACTACCAGGTTTGGGTCTTCAAAGTGGTGAAAAAATAGAGGGTTAGCTTTGCAGACAAGCACTGAATGACTGTCCTTGGATTTGTTACGGCAAAGGCTCCAGAAAGAAATTCAGATTCAGATCCATGTGGTTATTCTTATACAACCTTATCTTATATATCAGGGAGATTTAAAGGACAAGGAGGATGGGAGTGTTCAGCATCCCACCTAAAGAAAAACACGCCCTCAGAATGAAAAAGCTTTTAAATGAAAAACTCCGGGTTCTCTGCAATGTGAACAAACCCAGAAATACCAGGATATGAATTCTGTGAAGTCTGAGGTGCCAAACTGCACCAGAGAACAAGATGAGGCTTAGCTCAGCTCATTCTGCTCATTAAATTAGTGCTGCTTCTCAGCTGTATGGCAAATTCCCACAAATAATGGGGGAATCTTTAGCAAAGGTAAAAGAACTTAACCTGGGGAAAAAAAAAAAAAAAAAAAAAAACCACCTGGGGAAAAAAAAAAAAAAAAAAAAAAAAAAAAAAAAAAAAAAAAAAAAAAAAAAAAAAAAAAAAAAAAAAAAAAAAAAAAAAAAAAACCCAAACAAAACTCATGGCATGCTCAGCATACTTCACCCAACAATTTTAGCCTGACTTGGAACCAAAGCCAAAGTACAGCTGAAACATGAAGTTACACATTTGGCAGTGTGAAGGGCTCATTTGCCTCCATCAGGGATGTAAAATTCACGGGGCAGAGTTGGGAGCCAGTGGAGCTGATGGATTGCCACACACAGATCTGCTCAGCTCCAGTCTGCACAGCCTCCAGCACCATGCATTTATGGACAATTCCACTTTGGACCTTCACTGGATCATCAGTCCTGCACTTACAGCCCCCCCCATTTTGCCCACCAGCTCTTGTTTTAACACTGTAATTTTACCTTCCAGTTCTCACCAGCCCTCTTGGGCTGAACACACAGAATTTAAAAGCTTTCTATTGACACAACTTCCATTTCTTTCCCYCTGCACTCCCAGGACTGTCAGCAGTCATTTCAGCTTGTTGCTTATTTCAGCTGTGAAGTAGACTTTTCCTTCACAAAAACTAAAAAGGTCCAAAGTTTTTGAGTATTTCATCCTTTTTCCAATGAATGTAGCAAGTACCAATGTTTCTAGAAAGATTATGTTTGGTGACAGACTCTCTCATCTCTCTTTAACCTAATAGTTCCTTTTCCAGAAAAAAAACAAAAAAACCAAAAAAAACAAAAAAAAAAAAAAAAACCCCATAATTACTCCAAGAGCAATTTATTTAATTACTGTTATGGGAGACTTCAAAGGAAATTGGTTGGATGGAAATAGTGATATCACCCTAGCAACATTTTGAAAAGAACATTTTGGTAGAAAATATGCTGAATGTAAGGACATGTTTAATGTGGGGGAAAAAAATGTCTAATCCTGTTCTGGTGAATGGAGCTTTSAGGATTTTTTAGGTGYGTATATATGTACATGTGYGGGGGTTCTTTATTATTGGTTTTTRAATTTATTTCACTTCTATAAATGTAAACTTTTCCCTTATACTTGCCTCATATTAAGGTCTTTTCGTAAAAAAATTAAACTGTTGTCGATCTGGCAGTTCTATCAAAGGTCAGGTTTTTCCTCCTTCTTTTTCACAAACTCATTTTTAAGGGCACTTCAGGGATCTTCATTAATGAGAAAATGGTTATTGGTGTGCAGGGTAAAGCTTTACCTGACACAGGTTCCTYCACATTGCAGCACTTTTATATTGTCCTGTTGGTTAAAAAAGACACTGCTGGTGGAGGATGCAGGATGGGATTGGTGTTCTAGGATATGAGATATACCCTGAAATGGGCAGAAATA
Organism: Malurus melanocephalus; assembly: GCF_030028575.1. NCBI lineage: Eukaryota > Metazoa > Chordata > Aves > Passeriformes > Maluridae > Malurus > Malurus melanocephalus. The sequence goes on along the minus strand of NW_026623408.1, from coordinate 498,412 downwards.
GCCCTGGGATATGCAAATATACCCCTGGAATACATAGATATGCCACTAGGATATGCAGATATACCCCTGGAATATGCAGATATACCCTGGAACGTGCAGATATACCCGAAGATATACAGATATACCCTTGAAATGTGCAGAAATATCCCTAGAATGGGCAGATATACCCCTGGAATATACAGATATAGCCTGGAATACACAGATATACCCCTGGAATGTGCAGACATACCCCTAGGATATACAGATATACCCCTGGGATATGTAAATATACCCCTGAAATGTTTTGATATACCTGAGGATATACAGATATACCCCTGGAATGTGCAGATATACCCCTGGGATATGTAAGTATACCCCTGAAATATTTAGATATACCCAAGGATATACAGATATACCCTGGAATATTCGGATACACCCCTGGAATGTGCAGACCTACCCCTGAGATATACAGATACACCCCTGGAATGTACAGATATACCCCTGGAATGGGCAGAAATAGCCCTGGAATTTGCAGGAATACCCCTGGAATGTGCAGATACACCCCTGGGATATGCAGATATATCCCTGGAATATACAGATATACCCCTGGAATATGCAGATGTACCCCTGGAATGTACAGACATACCCCACCAGACCTGATTATTACACCCTGAAGGTCAAGACTTGCCCTTGGCACCAGAGAAATGGTGGCAAAAGGWATTTATGGCCTCAAAACACCTAATGAACTTCCAAAATACACTTAATTAAAATTGATTCATAGATTCAGCTATGAATATCCCTCATTTAATTTTAAAAATACCCGGTTTTAGCCCATTTCCCATGACAAGCTCTCTGTGAAACATCAGWTTCTGACACTGGCATGCAAAAACAGATCTAAAATTTGCTTTTTCTGCATGATAGCAATGGCACCAAAGATCATTCCAGCTGCAGCAAGGCAGCCTTAAATCTGTTGTTGYTACTGGTTGTGTCAGGAGAACAGAAATGAAATGTTTTGTCACAATCATCTGTAATTACAGGTCAGAAATAGTGCCAAGCCAGAGTCTCTGGGATGTGTTTGTGGTTCATCTGATCAGTCAGAAAAATGTAATGAACAGGTTTAACTCAAAATGAGTTATGCTCCTGAAAAATATGCTGAATCATTTGTCTTTTTTTAAAAAGGATCTGTTGAATGAAAACCAAATTTTAATTGCAAGCTGACACCAGCCGGTCTTTTCTGTGCTATTTTTGTTCCCTTTTTGTGATATTATTGTATTTATTCGTATATTAGCATCTGATTGCATCACCTTAGCACCTGTTGCTGGATTTTTGGGTTTGAAACATAATGTTGGGAATAATATGAACACTAAAAATCCAGATAATTCCTCTGATTTGTGCTCAGAGCAGATCAGGAAGCCAGAGGGAAGTTGTTTTAATGAAAGTGGTGTTTTCTTTGTGCTTGTATATTTGGTTTTTTTTAGGTTAAATGGAAATATTCTRTGGTGACTAATTACAGCAAGACATTTCAGAACAGGCTCATGCTAATGTTGTTTTAATTATGATCTTGTGATTTAATGGTTTGCAAATAATAATAGAAATGGGAAGATTTKGTCTTTTCAGCTGCAGCCTCCCATTAGGTATTCCAGCCAGTGATGGTCTCCTTTATTAGTGCTGTTGAGGCTGCTTTAGGAAGGTGTTTGAATATTCTGAGGTTGTTATCTCATGCTTCCGAGCCAAAATTGGTCTCCTCACAGACAATCTCTGCCTAGGCAAAAATTAATTATTGATTCAATTTTTCATTCAGAAATCTCCAAGTGGCTTTTATGCTCTTTATGGAAGAAATTAGTGCTAAACTGGACTAGTTAAGCAAGCTATCAAAAAAAAAAAAAAAAAAGAACCTTCCATGGGCATGGCTGAAGGATCTGAGCTCTTCCTTCTGCAGCTCCAAGAAAGCTGGGGCAAGGAGAAGGATCTTTGGTTGGAAATTCAGCTCTCACCTTTCTCTCTTTAACAAATGCATTTGTAAAAGAGGCTCTCAGTAATTGCCAAAGTTGTCAGATTTTATAAAGATGGATGTTGCAGAGGCTGTGAACCTCTCCAAAGGAGAGGCACGGTGTGGAAAGCTTTCATCAGGAACTTTCCCCCTTGAGGGAGACCCAGCTGAAGGGGGCACGGGGATTGAGGAGTCCAGCAGGATTAAATTCCAAGTGGAAAAATGTTTTGTGGAGGAACACAGTGGCCACACAAAGACCACCCAGGATGYTTTTAGTCTGGCATTTCGGCAGCACTGCTGAAGCTGCCTCTGAGATGAAGCTGTAAGGGCACAAGCACAGACTGAATTTAGATTTCTGGTAGTGTGGGGGCTGCCAGCCCTTCAGCAAGAGCTTACAGATCCCAGCAGAAATGCAATACTGGCTGGAATTCTGTCTGCCTTGCTTTGGGAGCTGAACAGAGCTGCCTGCAATCATTAGTTTTTGATAGGTTTTCACCCTTTAATCTTGCCTTTCTGTCTCATTTCTGGCGCAAACCAGAGAGACCATCAGTCACAGCACAAGTGTTACTCAGATATTCATACACATCAATTCTCAGGGTGAAAAATAATCAGGCTTGGCTTAGCATGTAAGCACAGCATTAGCAGTTGCAAGGAAGTTGCCTTCAGTTGTCATTTCTTTCCTCCTCAGGGTGTCACTGATAGCCACTTACACAATACCAAAATATTGAGAGAAGCATGGACCCGGCTGCAGCCTGGCTGTCTCTGAGCATCCAGGGAATCATGAGGATCCCAGTTTGTCTGAGAAGCACAAGAACACRATTACTATTTAAAATAAACTCCACCAAGAGCTTAGTCATTACTTGAAATGACTCTATCAATCACCATGTTCTTTAATAAGACTACCTTTCTTATGCTGGTTGTTTTCCTGTAGAGTTTATGCTTAAAACCAGACAGCCTCTGTCACATTTATCTTAAGTGGATCTCCCCAGGGCAGCAAGTAAATGTAAAACTCTGTTTACAGCCATTTTTCATTTCCCAAGCCTTTTAATATCACTCTCTCAGGCTTATTTCTGTGTCATTCACTTCACAATGTACTCAGTTGTCTTCCTGCTCTGCCCTGCTTTGTATGATGTGCTGCAAGAGGCAATCTCGCCCTTCTGAATGAGCACAAATGAAATCAAAGCTCGGGGAAAATGCCTTCCATCCWGGATGAATTCAGAGGTGGATCCTGACACCTCAGGATGGTGATTTCTCTTCCCCTTCCCTGCACAATGACTTCTGTTTTCAAAGCGCCATCATTTGCTGGTTTGGTCTATGGTTTCATAACACTGAGTCTCAAAGCTGCTGCAGGAAAACATGGCTACGTTTCAAAAAACTCTTCTTTGGAGCAGCTGGGGATTATTGGCTTTAAACATCTCAGTAATCCAATCCACTGCTATAAAACATAATTTAAAAATTTAAAGGATTAAGATTTCCTTTCACAGGATTCTACACAACTCAGAATAGGGTTCTACAAAACTTGCTTAGCATTTTTGAAGCAACTTCTATTGTCAAGATGAAAATCACCAGTTCTGTAAAGATTCCATTTCTGTATTTAGTCCATACAAATCTTGCCATGACCTAGAATTCCTCTGTGGTAGGATACCTCTAGAATATTGGCTGTCTGCATACCAAATATAAAGTTATATATGAAGTTTTATATATATACTTAYGTCTGCAGAACTGTAGCTCAGATTCTAATCCTTTACCTTGCAGTGTAAAGTGCTCCCATGCAAAACACAGAACATGAACTGGGGGAGTGTGAGGTGCTCATTATTCAGTGCAATAACTAAGAGATTTTTTTCCCCCAAGTATCTTTAAATATGAAGAATTTCCTTTTCTGGACTAAGTACTTTTGTCTCATAAGACTAATTATGTTTTGTGAATGGCACAGAAAACTTTATATCAATTTGCATTCAGATGAGGGCTGTTTGCTGTTCCCTCCAGAGAGACYTGGAATGTGCTTCAGCAAGGAGAGGGACTCAGGGCTGCACCAGGGCTCACAGGGAGTTACTGGCTGTGCTCTGCTTTAGAATCACACACTGGGAAAAATGAGATTTTCCAGTTACACCTACAGCAGGAAAATCTTCTCCTGTATCAGAGAACAGAGCTCTTGTCATCCAAACAAAAGATTTTTTTAAGAGACTGGTGCACAGTGGCCTTTAATCCCMGAATGGTTTGGGCTGGAAGGGACCTCAAAGCCCATCCAGTGCCACCCCAGCCAYGKCAGGGACAGCTCCCACTGTCCCAGGCTGCTCCCAGCCCCAATGTCCAGCCTGGCCTTGGGCACTGCCAGGGATCCARGGGCAGCCACAGCTTCTCTGGGCACCCTGTGCCAGGGCCTGCCCACCCAAACAGGGAACAATTCCTTYCCAATATCTGCTCTAAAYCTACCCYCTGCCATTCCCTGCTCCTGATKCCCAGGAAATACAGAGATACAGGACAGACCCCGGGGCTGGTCACAGTTGTGGGGTCAGTTTGGTACAGAGGGAATCCTTCACTTTTGAATTCTCCTCTTTCACATGTGATGAGTGAGGCCCATGGTCCTGGCACTGAGAGGGGGAACTCTGTGGGTGCCGTGTCCCAGTGCTGCCCTGTGAGAAGGGGCTCATGTGGGGAAGCAAAACTCCATCTCCAGTGGGATGATTTCCTGATGGAAAGACACAGAGAGTCCTGAACTGCTATGGTGCAGCTGAGAGCTGGGGCTGTCTCATCTCCCAGCTCTGTTCCCAGTTTTAACTTCTTTAAAAATTGTGCTTTTAAAGTAGACTTTGCAACGCTGACACTCCAGTGCTGCACCTCCCTAAATTCTGCTTAGCAGTGCTTCTGTCAAGGGCAATTCACTCTGGTTCTAGTTCCAGTGAAACAATGAAATAATCTTAATTTGAGTCTCGTCCAAATGTAGCACACCTAGAATTTAAAATTTCAGCCATTTTCAGGACTAAAGGGCTTATTTGAAGAACTGTTTYTTGCCATGTGTGTCATGCAAACTGAATGTGCTGGAAAGCAGTTCTTGATAGGTTGCATATTTTTTCGTAAATAAATGAGGGCCCTTCTTTTGCAYAAGTATGTTGTGAAGTTTGAGCTAAAAGCTATTCAGAGATAGGTCTGATAATGCAGAATAGTTTAAAATTTAAAAAGTAACTGAGAGAATTAAGTTAAATGTGCAAGGTACTGATTCCTGGTGTGTTCTCTTGTTCCATAAACAAGGAACAGGCTATGTGTTTACATTTTTACACCATTTTCTTGAAACGAGTAAAGGAAGAGAACAGCATTTTGTTAAACAGGAAAAAAATTAAATGTTAAATGTGGAAGACTGACTTGTTAGGGCTGAATAGTTTTCTGTAACAAGAACTAGTATCCTTCAAAAATCTTTTCATATCAATGTACACTGAATTTCTTGAAAATTGGCAGGGATCAGGGTTTGAATGCAGCAATCTCCAGCAGAATAAGGATCCATGTCAGACTGAACTCCTCACGCACTCATCAATGCACAGGAGTAACGAAACCCTTGTGCACAGAACTCTCCTCATCCCTCACCTCGTGTGTTTTATTAAAAACTCCCAAAGCAGTTAAATGTGTGATATGCCCTAAAGATTAACCAGTATAGGCTCAGTGGGACTCGAGTGATTATTTGATCTGTAGGTCTGTTCCCTGCCTCTTTCCCTGCTCGTTTTCCATGGCCCCGATTGCAGCATCCAGGGAATGGCCGTGCTCCGCGCTGAGTTCAACCCCAGAGTGGGAGCCCTGGGCTGCTCACAACAGCCCCAAACCCAGGGCAGGAACCTGGCCAGGTTCAGGGGGGCTTTGCAGAGCCTGATGTCACGGAGGAAATGTCCCTGCCCAGCTGGGGACAACCCCTGGCCACTGCAGGTCCCTCCCAGGGCTCATCCAGCCCTGCCCCTGATGCCTGATCCAGCTCACCTAAAACAGACTGGACAGAATTGAGAGAATCCAAAGCCGTTTTGTTCATGGCAGTCCCTTCAGGGCCATCCAGGGCAGTCCCAGCCCAGCCAGGGGCTGCACCCACAATGGACAATGGCTCACGGCTTTTTCACCCTTTCTCACTTTTGTCCATTTGCACATCGGGATTTGCTGAATCCTCCAATTGCAGCTGCAGCCAATGCAGTCAAAAACTCCAACTTGGCTCCCCCAATTCTCTGTTCTTTCCATCTCTTGGGGCCTGGCCCAGGGAGGTGTCCTTGACTTTGGGGCTGCAGAGGAATTGTTTTGTGTAAAAATGGGAGRGCAGGAGCTCAGCACTGTCTGTGGAGTGTGGAGTTAAACACTGAAGAATCACAGGGGTACAGAGACATGGAAATAGAGAAACTGAAATCCTGAGGGATCATCACACCCCTCTGCCCAAAACTCAGACACTCTCAACTCCAGAACTAATATGATCCAATATTTATTCTGTCATTAAAAAGCTATTCATTTCCTTGTCTGATGATAAAATTATGGTAAAATAAATCATTCATCTTCTCAGCTAATTCTAATTACAGCTAAAATCTCATTTAGACTGGGAGTTTGCTATATTTACTTGATACTTTTGCAAAACATTTCAGAACATAATCATCCATTATTATATTGCAACACTGTGATCTTGGCTGCCTTCTGCCAAGTGTATTCCTGAGAACAATTGCTATTTTAATGCATCATCCAGAAGTTATGGCCTAGACAAATCAGAAAAATTGTTTAGTCTATTATAATTTGGCATATGGTCATTTAATAGCACACAGGAAATCATCAAGAACGTTGGGGATTATTGTTGCTATAAAAATAATGAAAGGAATTTAAAGTTGGCCAGACTTCACTTCCGCCGCTGCTCTTGTCATTGAAATCATCTCTGCTGCCTCTTTATTTTTTGCTGTTTGTCATCCTGGAGTCATTCAGATCTCTGTGTGGAGCACACTGTCTTTGTAGAGGAGCTGGCTGCACTGTGGTTTCCACGTGGATGTGGATATATCACTTTTTCAGGTTTAGGATAGATGTGTTCTTAATTGAACTCTTAAATGAACAGCAGATTTCCATTAGGAATATTGATCAGTATTATTTTCTAACACTAGAAAAACTGATTTTCTGGTGTTTAAATTGAAGTGGTGAGTTTTGCGTTAGCAGTTACAAGCACACAGCACAGCCMTGCTGTCTGTGCAGCTGGAAATGCCCAGCAGCCCTTTCTCACCATTATTTAGGGACTTTTTTATTTCCATGCAGACATTTTGGTACACACTTCCCCATGCAGGTTGYTTTCCAGAGTGTGGACTAGACTTTYTTTTAATATTTCTCAGTCCTGCAAAACTCCACTGATGAGCTCACACTCAGGGGTGTGCTGTTCATTGGCCTCGCTGATGAGAACAGAGCTTGTGTGGTGGCTGATTAACTCCAGTTCACCCTTTATCTCTGCATGGAGCTGGAGCTGTTATTCAATACCAAAATTGCCAATATTTGTTTGTACAAAGTTAAAAGGTATTCATGGAGTTTTTCCTTTGGAGTACAAGCCCATCTTAGTTCAGCCAAGTCTGAAAGTTCCTCCCCAGGGGCAGYTCCGATCTCTGCTCTCTGTGAGGCTGGAGATCAGGAAAGGTTCTGCTGTCCCCAGAGGGTGCTGGCACTGCCCAGGCTCCCCAGGGAATGGTCCCAGAGCTCCAGGAGCCTTTGGACAGCGCTGCCAGGGATGGACAGGGGGGATTGGTGGGGGGCTGGGCAGGGACAGGGGATGGATCCGTGATCTTTGTGAGACCCTTCCCATTCAGGACATTCTGTGTTTCTATGAAACTTGGAATCTGCTATGCTCAAGGAAGTGGAAAATATCCTTTTTTACAGATTTTTTTGGGAAATTTGGAATTTCAAAATGCTACGTTGTGCAATTTTAAACAACGGTGGAAAAAAAATCTGGATTTTTGTTGTGGGTTAACCCCAGCCAGGAATTAAAACACCACACAGGCATCGCTCATTCCCTGCCCCTCCCCAGGGATGGGAGAGAGATCTGGAAGAGTCAAAGTGAGAAAATTCACAGGTTGAGATAAAGACACATTAATAAGACAGAGAAGGAAGAAAATAATTATAACAATAATGAGGAAAGAATTAGAATGTACAAMACAAGTGATGCACATKGCAGCTGCTMAGCACTCACAGGTTTCTGCCCAACAGCTCCCCAGTTTGTGTGCTGAGCATGGTGTGGAATGCTCTGGAATGTCCCTCTGGCCAGTCTGGGTCAGTTRTCCCAGYTGTGTCCCCTCCCTSCTGTCTGTGCCTCCCCTGCAGCCTCCTGAAGGAAGGACAGGAGGAGCTGACAGGACCCTGACTCAGTACAAACAGCTCAGCACCAGCTCAGACTTTGGTGTGTTAGCAGCATTATTCCCTTCCTAAATCCAAAACACACCCTGGAGCAGCTACCAGGRGGARAATTAACTCTGTCCCAGYCAAAASMAGGGCAGTGCTGCAGTKTGGCCAAYTRGCCACTGAGATTGGYTTTGCTGTAGTTGAGGAATGTAATTTATGGTCAGAAATATCCAAATAGCTCAGATATTGTGATTTTTATTTTTTTAAAAGATTGGAACCATTCACAGCAAATTAGTCTGAAAGATCAGTGCAGTGCCTGACTACAAGTGCTGCACACAGAATTTTCAGAAATTCACTGGAGCAGCAGCACAGCAGCTGCAACAATTGCCATCCTCACATGTGTATTCCAAGCTTTCAGGATTATGAGGTATTTTTCCCCAAGAGGAAAAGGTTTTCCATGTTTTCTGCTTGAAGTAGAAGGAAACTGTTGGCTTTCAGCAGCTGAGTTAATGTTGAAATGTTTGAAATGTTTTAAGTAGATTGTTGGGAAAACAAAGGAAGATAAAAAGAGGCTGGATCCCATTTTGTTAATGCTACTACTTCATTTCTTGATAAAGTTTCTTTTAGCTTTAACTTAAGAGCATCTTGTGTATCTTTTAGACTACAAGTAGTTCATAAAATTCCAAACCGTAGCTGGTTTCAATTTAAGTCATTTCACAGCCTTCAGTGRAAGCCTGTTGATTTATACTGTTTTAGGTTTCCTGAGGATAGGAGTCAGAGGTTTTACTGCTGGAGTGAGCACGATGTGAGCGAGCAGAGCAWGAAGTCCAGGAGAGCAGAAGGGGCATGGGGAGGGCAGGGACACCTCAGTGCAGCTGCAGCTCCAGTGACAGCCCATCCCACCGGGCACAGCCTGCAGAGCCAGCCTGGGACTGCTGCGGCACACAGCTCTCTGCCTTTATCACCCAGACCAGARCCAAGCGCTGCAAACAGCCTCAGGGCTTTGTTCTCAGCCCAAGGGGAACCTGGTCAGGCCAGAAATCCCAAACCCCAAACTGGGTGAGCCCAGCAGGGAGGGGAGGGGAGGGGGGTATTGTGTCCCTGTGTCCCTGTGCCCAGGTGAGAGCCCACGGGCAGAGCTGCCCCAGCCCTGGGGCCAGCACAGGGAGGAGCTGGAGCTGCTGCAGAGAGCCCAGAGGAGGCTCCAGGATGAGCAGAGGGATGGAGCAGCTGTGCTGGGAGGAAAGGCTGGGAGAGCTGG
>NW_026623408.1:476132-488791 GCF_030028575.1 Malurus melanocephalus | reverse complement strand
TGGGCAGGCCCTGGCACAGGGTGCCCAGAGAAGCTGTGGCTGCCCCTGGATCCCTGGCAGTGCCCAAGGCCAGGCTGGACATTGGGGCTGGGAGCAGCCTGGGACAGTGGGAGCTGTCCCTGMCATGGCWGGGGTGGCACTGGGTGGGCTTTGAGGTCCATTCCAACACCAACCATTCTGAGATTCTGTGATTCCCTGAAGCAGTGGATGAGAGAGAATAGATGTTTTTAGCTTGAAGATATGGAGCCATATTGCTGTCTCTCTGTACATCTACATCCAGAGGATAAAACAAAAGATAGCAAACAATTTTTCTTTTAATCCTTATTAGTAAATGCAGCATGGATCTGTGATTAACATTTTGTTTCCAGCACTTCACACTTGAATAGCTGATAATAAGCAGAGTATGGATCAGCTTGGCTCTGCCATTCTGGTTAAGCAGCTTTGTAAAGTGTTTACTGGTTTACATAACAGCATTGAGGAGTTGGGGAAGAGAGGGGTATTTGTTTACTTAATTTTGTAGCTGAGATCATTATGTGATGCTAATGATGAATGATTATCAGTGAGTTTAATTCTCAAATGCATTCCAAATCTATTAACATAAGCAGTTAATTTGCAGACTTTTTTTATTATTTATTTTATTTTATTTTATTTTATTTTGTTTTCACAGCATGTTTAAAAATGTGCAGATGTCCAGGAATATCTTCTGTTCCATGTTTGGAGCTTATAGACTCTGTACAACATTCCAGGAGCCCGAGCCCCTCTAATTGCTGCACATGAGTGATTCTTATAGCACAGATCCCATAGATTTTATTTTATTTTTTCTATGCAAAACTTGGTAGAAAAAAGAAGTTTCCAAAATTGGTGGAATCACAGTTTTCTGTCCCTTTAAGTCTTACATTATTTTTACCCCTCAACAAGATGGAGATGTGAAATAGAATTCAGAGACCTTGTGCTCCACATTTTACACACACATTTTGTGTCAAAATAWAAGCRTTTTCCTCAGAAAAATAATAGAGATTGTTTTCCTCTTTGTGTCTTCCACGCTGGTGTGAGTAATCTGTAATGTGTCATCACATAACAATAGAAACAATTTAAATGGAAACAACAAATCTATTTAATAAATATGCTTGGGAAAGCCAGAATATGGTTTTGTTTTTTTTTTTTTTCTGTGTGTAAGGATGTCATTTAATTCATTATACTGGAGTTCATTTGATGTTGTCATTGAGGTGATTTCAGTTCTCAATGCCATAAAATTAAAACCCGATCATTTTTGAGGAAATAAACCCCTACATTTCATTTCTTATTCACAAACCCCTGCCAGCAGATGTGTTTATGTAACTGTAAAAGGGATATGGAAGGAGGACACGACTGCTCAGGATGTGAGAAACTCTTGCCCAAGTGAGGGGTTTGGGACCAYTGAGATGTTTATCTGTGTCTGGATTTACAGCATGTGCTGTAGGTTCAAGATTTTGCCTATATTCACATTTTCTCTGCTGCAAATACCAACAAAATCTCCTTATTTCTCATTAAAAAAATCATCCTGTTTCAAAGCTGATGGTAGCACATATTTATACATCTGCCTGTACAAATATCTAACATCAAGATTTTTATCAGGATCTTGTGGAAGATTAAAGAGAATCACACCAAAAACTAAAACAAACATTGTAAAATTTGGTTTTGTGTGAAGATTCAAAGAGAATTTGTTGGAAACCCCTGGGATAAATGAAAGTGGTTTTGGTGATGGATCGAGAGATGCTTAGTTCAGATCTCACTGCATTAAGCAATTGCTCCCTCAAATATTAATTCTGACCTGGTGTTTTAAGAAGTATTAGGAAGTAGGAAATCAATGTAATCCTGGTAATTTAATGCCCAGGGAAAGTARAAATAAATAGTTAAATCAATTGTTACGCTATCTGAAATATCTGAATGCATTTTTATGGATTTGTGGCATTTCTTGTCCCCAGCCCAGAGCAGCACACTTGGCAATCAATGCCAGCCATGCCTTGATCCTCAGAGAGGCTTCCAGGATCTAAATTCAGTCTGGAAGTCCTTGGAGCTCCGTCAGCCCCTGCTCCTGCCCAGGAAAACAGAGGGAATTATGTTCAGCAGGAGGATCTGCTGATCATGAAAGGGCTTCTGGAGAAATATTGCATTCCTGATAAATCTCGGTATCTCCCTCATATCTGGCTTAGCAGACCTCTGGCTTAGCAGTTTATATCTCAKGTTTACATCTAAGCTCCAAACAGGGATTAGGTATAAATTAGGTATTTCTGCAGTCACTTTGCATCTTGGGCTAAATCAATTTGGAAGGATCACGAGAGAATCTGATTCCTTGTCTTTCAACTTCCAGCCACTGAGTGTCCAAAGCAGCCAGCCAGGAGATTCTGTGAGGTGGCAGCACCATGCAGCAAAACACCAAATTTGCTCATTGCTCAGTATTCCACCAGTATCAATATATTTATTTTAATCTTCTTATCTTGACATTGACTGAGGAAGTCCTAATTTTGTTTTGCTAAATAGAAAAACTGACTGTATCCTCAAAGAAYTGACGATTTTTTCCATTTCCCTTCMTTCCAGGAGCTGAGCTGGGAAGCTGCAGAGCATTAGGGTGATGTGTTTCATGCGTGGTGCCATCCTATGTGCACAGCAGTGGCTCTGAAACGCCTCGCTAACCCAAGCATTCTGACCCCCAAGGTGGGAGGGGTGCATTCCTGGATTCTCCTGTGCCTACACAATAACCAAAAATGAGGGAGGACAGTTGTTTACACGCYGCTCTGCTGTGCCTGGGGGTGCTGTGCTACAGCCATGCCCTGAGCACCGAGAGGTTCAACCACTCCCGGCCATCCCTCCACGGGCACCACGAGAAGGGCAAAGAAGGACAAGTCCTGCATCGTTCCAAACGCGGCTGGGTGTGGAATCAGTTCTTTGTTATAGAAGAGTACACAGGACCAGACCCTGTGCTGGTAGGAAGGGTAAGAAACTATTTCTTTTTCAGTCAATAATATTTTAATTATTTTAATTTTTAATTTTTTTTTTTTTTGCTGTTTCCCTCTGCTGTATAAGCTGCTCATTTATTTTCTGGTAGCTCAGTTCAGGTGCTAAGCAAAATACTCCCTAAATCAATAGAAATAATTCCATTGACCTTGAATGAAAGTGTGCAGGCTGTTACTCAGCAAAACAGCAAGAACCACCCCAACAGCTTGAGCAAAAACCTGTCTCAGGAATATCTGCAAATGATTCTCAGGTCTTCAAAAACAGCAATTATGCAATATAATGTCAAGCCCAGCAGCTCAGTGAAATAGGTATATTTTTATCCTTTCATTTTCAAACTATCAGTAAAATTATATATATCTATATTATGTATAGAGGGAGGTAAATACCTGTGTGCAGATGTGTATGTACACACATCCTGGACTGATTTTTTATTCTACTGCTCTCTAACACCAGCAAAATATAAGCAGATTAATAAACCAGTATATTTGCCAGTTTCTAAATGGGCAGCAGGACTGTGTTGGCTTAACCCCGGCACAAAAAGAGCAGAGAAACAGGATCAATGTCAACAAACACCACTCTGGGTACTCTGGTTTAAAATGGTGCAATTTGTAGCTGTCAATATAAAATCAATAAATCTGTAATTTGGCTCAATGTTTCCCTCATTCATCAAACTGAAGTGTGCATTGGTTGGGGAATTAAGAATGTTTAGTAAGCATTTGTTGCTTCTTTTATATTAAAGAGGGTGTAATTAAAAACTGGTTGGCAATCCCAGAGCCATACAGAATCCCAGGATCTSTGGGGCTGGAAAAGCCCTCCCAGCCCATGCAGTCCCAGCTGTGCCCGATGCCCACCTTGTCCCCAGCCCAGAGCTCTGAGTGCCACCTCCAGCCCTTCCTTGGGCCCCTCCAGGGATGGGCACTGCAAACCTCCCTGGGCAGCCCCTGCCAAGGCCTGAGCACCCTTTCCATGGGGAAATTGCTGCTGCTGTCCCCCCTGGCCCTGCCCTGGCCCAGCCTGAGGCCGTTCCCTCTCCTCCTGTCCCTGTTCCCTGGAGCACAGCCCGACCCCCCCGGCTGTCCCCTCCTGTCAGGGAGTTGTGCAGAGCCACAAGGTCCCCCCGGAGCCTCCTTTGCTCCAGGCTCAGCCCCTTTCCCAGCTCCCTCAGCCGCTCCTGGGGCTCCAGACCCTTCCCCAGCTCCGTTCCCTGCCCTGGACACGCTCCAGCCCCTSCAGGTTCTTCCTGAACTGGAGGAACAGAACTGGACACAGCCCTTGAGGTTCCTCAATGCCCAGTGCAGGGGACAGTCACTGCCCAGTCACTCCCAGTCACTGCCCTGGCTGTGCTGGCCACTTGTACTTGACAAACCAGGATGCCCTTGCACACCTGGGCACAGCTGGGCTCACTCATTCATCCCTTAATCCATCCCATTGACCACTGAACACCTTTTTACATACAAGGCAGCAGAACATGATTCATTCAAAGTGTACTAAGTCTTTGTAAAAATGACTCTTCCTACCAAATTCCTGTGAATAAAGAACCTGGTATAAATTATCTTCTTGTGTGTTCTGTTCCTTAAATGTGGAAACGTGGGTTTAGCAGCACCCTGCATGTGGCAGGAGGAAGGGCTGGGCTGGCACTGCCCTGSACACAGGGTACAGGTGGTCACAGCAGGTTCCTGAGTGGGGATTATCACCTGGTGGAAGACACAGTGGTTGAAAACTGTGAAATTACAGCAATTCCCTGCACTTTTTTGTTTTCAGCCTATCCAGGAAATGTGTGCGCCCCTGTTAAGGTGTCTGTTTCTCCTTTTGTAGCTTCATTCAGATATCGATTCTGGAGATGGAAACATTAAATACATTCTCTCAGGTGAAGGAGCAGGAATCATTTTTGTTATTGACGACAAATCAGGGAACATCCATGCAACCAAGACACTGGATCGGGAGGAGAGAGCTCAGTACACCCTGACGGCTCAGGCTGTGGACAGGAACACCAACAGACCTTTGGAACCCCCTTCTGAATTCATTGTCAAAGTTCAGGACATAAATGACAACCCRCCCGAGTTCCTCCACGAGAACTACCACGCCAATGTGCCCGAGAGATCAAATGTAGGTGAGTACCCAGAGAGGCACTGCCCTTCCTGCCCTTGGGAAGGTGTTGCACTGYCAGGATGTCTTGGCTTTATTTCATTCTTATTGTCAAGGGTTTGGGGGAAGTAAAATTTACTTCGTGCTCAGCCAGTGACTCACTTGATGTATGTAATTTGCTGACCAAATCAAACCCTGCACAGCTCCTGTCTGGGAGATGTTCCTAGAATAGAACTATTTCCTCCTAGGAAGGATCATGAGAGTCCCCTGGAATTTATGGAGTGTGAATCCTCTGGGGTAAACACGAAGATCATTCCTTTGGCAGAGCTGTGTAATAAAGCTGGGAGTTACTGCCTCACCATCTATTCCATTTTCATCTCCTGTTCGAGCCAGTGTTTGTCTCAGAGATTTCTACAGGAATGATTTTTCTGAAACTGACTGAGAAAAATGTGAAGGAAAACTCTATTGTTTGGCTGTCTAATGACAAAAGCAATATAAGGCTGAAACTAGAGAGGGGAAAAACCATAACAGAGTGACTGCTGACTTTTATATCTTCCCTGGTTAGAACATTAATCCACATCACAGCTGGGGACAAATCCTTTTGGAACGTATGAGTATATTTTGTCATATAGAAATTGTCAAGTAATTTTTTTTTTCATTTATCAAACGTGGAAATAAAAAAGTTCAGGAGCAGCTTTGCTGCGTGACTGAAAGCATCTCTGCAGGGTCCTTCCAGACGTGTTTGCCTCTGACTCTGSTCCTGTGTTCGCTCCCCATTTTTAGGTACATCAGTTATTCAGGTAACAGCCTCAGATGCTGATGACCCGACCTATGGGAACAGTGCCAAGCTGGTTTACAGCATCCTCGAGGGTCAGCCCTACTTCTCGGTGGAGGCTCAAACAGGTACTGCTGGGCAGCTCCTTTCGGTGGGACCAGGGGCAGGGAACTGAACCCATGTGCTGATGGTGGGGCTGCTGTGCCTGAGCAGAGCTTCCTGCTCTGCCTTGGGGTGCTCTCCTGGTGCTTGGTGCAGCTCCTGAGGATGCTACAGYGGAAAGTTGATGCTGTTTCTGTGTTAAGGTGTGCTGTGATGGTTGAAAGGCTGTTTATGTGCACAGTGTCAGTTCTGCAGGCTGATCCTCTGTTCCACTGTGTGCACTGTCAGGGCTGCTTTCCTTACCCAGCAGTGCACAGGGGCAGCAGAGCCTTCACCATCACTGTGATATTCCTGTGTTCAATGCCATCTCTAAGGACAGCAGCAGRCAGACATTGAATCAGCGTGTGCCACGCTCTGTGTTTGCAGGAATTATCCGAACTGCCCTTCCCAACATGGACAGGGAAGCCAAGGAGGAGTACCAYGTGGTGATACAGGCCAAGGACATGGGAGGACACATGGGAGGCCTCTCAGGGACAACCAAAGTGACAATTACACTTACAGATGTCAATGACAACCCACCAAAGTTCCCACAGAGTGAGTAACAGCAAAATCCTTCTCACCTTTCCCACTGTGACCCATGTTTGAGGAGTATCAGACATACTCAAAGCTCAAAAAAGCCATCACTGATGGAATATTGCAGCACACATCAATAAATATTAGTCACTAATTTTTTGCTGGTGATATATGGAGCTGTAGTGTCTGGATTATTTTCTTTGTGTTACAAGGTGAGACATTTTTAAGGTTAGGATTAAATTACARATATTCCTGACCCTACACTTCATTTTTGAAGCTACTGGGCCTTGCTGTGTAACTTACATGAGCAGAGAGACATATTCTTCAAGACTTACCTTTACCATAGCAAAACAAACTAAATTTAGCACAATTACATTTTTTAATTGCTGAAGTGTATTAATGGAGGTCAAATACAGCAGTTTTTAATACCTGAGCTATTTATTTTTCCCATCTAAAATTAGTCAGGGCTGACATTAGCAGCCTCAGCCTTTCCAGCTGGGTGGCAGAACATTAATGGACCCACACATCTGTTCTGCATCTCATCTCTGCGTGGGTTTGGGGTTTTTTGAGTGCAGTGCAGACACCACCCTAGCTCACCGTGTTTCTCCTCTGAGCAGCAGCTCTGACCCTGACATGTCCTGGGTCTGGCTGTCCCTCCAACGCTCTTCTTCCAATCCTGCAGCTTCCTGGCCCCTCATGCAAGAGCTGAAGTGACAGACAGKTCCTAAATGTAAAAATCTGTGTCAGCATTGTCTACCCTTCAAAAAGGAAAGGATTAAATCCTAAAAAAAATCAGGTTTGACACACTTTGCAAATAAGCCTTTTCATGCCAGATCACAACCTGGGACCCCAGGATACATCAAATAATGGATTTTTCTCTACAAATTCAAGCCCCTTTACTGAGGGTTTTGGAAGAACATTTTAAATTACCAGAAATGTCCAAAAGCAGTTACTCAATCATTCACTCCCAGGTTAAACCTGAATTGGAAATACTTTATAACTCAAACCCAGGATTTTACCTGTCAGTATAAACAATGAAATGATTGATTTTTTTAAAATTCTCATTTTCCTTTTTTTTTTTTCAAATGTTCATTGCTCAGTCTGTTAATGAGTTATGTGCTTAAATTTTGGGTTCTTTATGACTGGAGTTAATGACCTGTTTCAATGACATGTGCCAATTGTTTTTATGGGTAATGAGCCAAGTCMCTGCCTGGTGTAAGTCTCCTGATGTTCCTAGGGTGCTCATGGAGCAAGGAGGAGCAATTACAAAGGGGAATAAATTAGATTATTTTATTTTATCATGCTTTTTTTTTTATTCCTCCCCAATTTATTAATGCTGATGAGGTGGCAGCAAATGCTGACATAGGTTTATATATTTAGGATCAGGTTGTGTTATGAAGCTCTGGATGGGGTTGGGAAGGTCCTAAAGGACAGCTGTTGGAGAGAGATTTATCCAGGAGYAGTGTTTCTCTCCTCTGGTGTCCCTGAATACACAGGGAAATGCCTGGGGGTGTCTGGGGTGTGGTTCTCCTACTGGAGTTTGCTGTGGGAAAGCCATTTTTTTGTTTGGCATGAAATCACATAGAAATTGATAGATATTCTCTATGGTTGAAATTTTATAATCATTGTTACTCTGCATCCACACTCCAAATTCAAGCCATAGAAAGCAGCAGGTTTGTACCTGAGCCAGAACAGCAGCAGGATTTATCCAATTCGTTTTGTATAATTGATGGGTCCAGAATGAAGGGGCAGAAATGAGAAACAGAGTTGAAGGCCATGCCATGAGTCACATGAAAGGGAATTTTCCTTCCATTTTTGTAATAACACTCTGCTATCAGAGGTAACCTTGATGCCACAGCAATTCCTGCATTCTGAGTGATTGGTTGTCCTCAGCCCTCCCTGAGCAGAGGTGACACAGATGGGGTGTAGCACGTCAGGGAGGGGCTCCTGTTCTGTGGATTATCCACCAGGGTTAAAATTTCCCACCTGACTTGCTCCTCAGAGCTCTTTATAACTGAACAAAACATTCCTTCAGAGGAGGTGAAAATGCAAAAAAAAAATTGCCATGTTTGTTTGGACAGTGCAAGTCCAATGAGTTATAATCTCCTGTTGTGGTTTGAGCCCTGTCTGAACACCCAGGCACCCACCACATCTCCCCTTCACCCCCAGGAAAGGCAGAGGGGAGAGCAAAACACCAGTTAACAACAAGATTTGTGGCTTTTAGATAAGATAAAGGATTGAGAGAAAAATTTTCACGCTCCATGAATGGTCAAACAGGCTGGAAAACTTAACTAAGGTTGCAAAATAGATTTATTACTAAAAACTACTAAGAATACTACTGCATGAAAGGGGGGGTGGGGGGAACAAAGGCAGAGGGCAAATTTACGAGAAGGTGACACGTCTGGAGAGCAGCCTGGTCACCCAGGGCATCCTGTCCCCTGGGCAGGTGTGTATCAGATGTCGGTGTCGGAGGCGGCTGTCCCCGGAGAGGAGGTGGGCAGAGTGAAGGCCAAGGATCCCGACATCGGGGAGAACGGCTTGGTGGCCTACAGCATCATCGACGGGGATGGCATGGACATGTTTGAGATCACAACSGACTATGAGACTCAGGAAGGGGTTGTGAAGCTTAAGAAGGTGAGTGAWACCTGCTGCTGTGTAATGTGCTTTGTTGCTGACAGAATATTTGGTAATAATGGATTACCGCCTAAGCTAAATATTAGTAAATGCAAATTTCACTTAGTTCGTTTCTCAAGGTGTGATTAACTCTCAATATTCCATTTCCCCATTAGCTGAATTGGAATGGAAGAAAATAACCAAGAAGAGTTACATAAATACTGTACAGTGGATTAATTGCACAAACTAAATGAATTCATAATAAAAAGTCACGGTAAAATACGATGCCATCAGCTTCATTGTTAATGAAGTTTTGCCTAGTGCTGATAAGTAGCAGACATTCACTGTTGCTTTATGTTCAGTCTGAAAAGCCTCATGCCCTATAGTTTGAATTCTTCAGCTGTGCATTGTCCACAATAGTGTTCTGAAGGAGTCACAGGCTATGGCAAAAGCAGCAGAGGSGATTTCACAACCCATCAGCACGAGCTTTGAAGGGGCTAGCAAATTAATTTTGAATTGCAAATTATAAAACATAAATCTTATTATTATGTAAGCATTATTGTTTTRCCCTTTATGTCTTTAGAGCCATTTATCTTTCCTGGAGATAATCAGAACTCAAAGGAGAAGGCCTGGGCGACTTAACTCCTGGTCAGCCCTGCCATGGCCTTTGGGGCAGTCCCTCAGGAAGGGACCCAGAGGTTTCCTCTGCTCAAAACTCCCTGGCTCCATTTCTGTCTCTRTTCTAGAGGTGGGAGCAGATTTTTTGAGTGTTTTGAAACGTGGGAGAGCTGTCGCTTCACTCAGTCTATGGTGTTAACATCCTTTGTGAATTGTGGTTGGCACCTGCATGATCATTTGGAGGTGCAACCCTGCAGCCACTTCATGCCAGTGAAGGTGTGGAGGTGCCATGGCTTTGATCAGGCTCTCAAAAGTGCTTTACCCATGGGGCATTATTCCCTTTGGGAAGTGCCATGAGTCCTGTGGTTGGTGAGAACTGCCGGGATTAAAGCACTGAAAACCATCTTCGTATTTCTCCCACTAGYGAATAATTTAACTTCTCTGTGTCCCATCTCACGGTGCACCCCGGAGCACTTCAAACCACATCCATGTGGAATGATTGCCAGCTTGGAGCAGATAATGCCTGGCCTCTTGTGGGAGCCCTTCCCTGTCCCTTGTACTTTCATGCTGCCTGGGAGGCTGCACAGAGACAAAGTTCATTTTCCTGATGATTTCCTCAGTGGTACAGCAAGCAAAGAGCGAGACAAAAGGACTCTGTGGTGATATTTTGAGTGCCCTCCTATGCTGCTCCATACATAGAATGTAGCTCCTTCCATCTGAGTCTKTATGTTTTTAAATACACACATTTCAGTCCAAGCTTGTTGACAGATGCTCACATTTGTTTGATGTCATTGAGCACTAGGGCACTGCCTGCTGCTCTCACAGCCTGGTTTTCCTGACTCTGCCATACTCTGTGTTCTTGTGTCTCCCAGACCTTAGATTATGAAACCAAAAAGTCCTACAGCCTGAAGGTGGAGGCAGCCAATGTCCACATTGACCCCAAGTTCATCAGCAATGGGCCCTTCAAGGACACGGTGACAGTGAAAATAGCCGTGGAAGATGCTGATGAGCCCCCGGTGTTTTTGAAGCCAAGTTACATTTTTGAAGTACAGGAAAATGCAGCGTCTGGTACTGTGGTTGGAAAAGTGCATGCCAAAGACCCTGATGCTGCCAACAGTGCTATAAGGTTTGCTGCATTTCCTTCTGAGTGTTGGCTGTTGCATTTGTTCAGCAAGTTCTGAAGACAGAGTGATAGAKCTGCAGACAGCCAGAGTATGGAAACGTTAACCTCCCCAGCATTGCCTTGATGCCTTGTGCCATCAGCTGCCAGTTTCTCAAAGCCTGCATCATAACCACAGCTATGGCTGATTAAAATATGATTAAGGGCATCTGTGGTAGACTCTAAATTATATTTCCCATAAATRTCTTGTGCTGTTATCACAGCAAGTATTTTTTCTCAAAATATTGAGRTCTGAGCTGTAGATTAGATATTGTGCTGGGTAATTGTTAAGCGTTAATTGTTAAAGACAAGCACGTACAGACACCTGCTTTCTGCAGTTGTGTTGGATTATCTTGGAATCACAGAATCATGGAATGGATTGGGCTGGAACGATCTCAAGGTTCATCCAGTGCCATCCCACCCCTGCCATGGCAGGGACAGCTCCCACTGTCCCAGGCTGCTCCCAGCCCCAATGTCCAGCCTGGCCTTGGGCACTGCCAGGGATCCAGGGGCAGCCACAGCTTCTCTGGGCACCCTGTGCCAGGGCCTGCCCACCCAAACAGGGAACAATTCTTATATTCTCTTATCCTTCTATTTGTTTATTTTTATTTGTCATGTTCTCAGTGTATAAACGAGTATACTTAACATTTCAAAGAATTTCAACGTGAAGTTATGAAAGTCAGAGCTGTATAATAATATTTGATAAATTGCTATGATCAATTAAAGTTCTGAGTAAACCAAAGATTGGAAGACTTTAAAAATCACCTCGTTTAATATGAAACAGAAGAGAAAAAATATCTCAGTAGACGTTTTTATCATGTCTTGTAAGAGAAGAAAATAAAGAGTGTATTAGGGCTTTGATACAGAGATTTCAAAGACCAGCAATTTTCACTTATTACAAAYGTTCTGATGTACTGTTTTTCTAAATGTAGAAACCAAGCAGGTGATTCTCCTTTTAAAAGAATGCAGATCATCCCTTTGACAATGATATTGAGGGCAACAATAGCTGCACTACTTACAATTATTTAGAAATAATAATTATAGAGAATGAATCTGGATGTGTGAAACTCCCAAGTCCTCCTTCTCTCTGATTACTGACTTTCAATCTTCTTTAGATATTCAATTGACCGGCACACCGACCTTGAAAGATACTTTGTTATTAATGCAGAAGATGGCAATATCAAGACAATAAAGGCTYTGGATAGGGAAGAAATGGCTTGGCATAATATCTCTGTCTTTGCMGTGGAAGTCCGTGAGTATTTCACCAAGGTGTTTTAGTATCAGTGGTGTGAGTTCTGTAATCCTCCACTTGTCTCAGTTTGATAAACTGCAACAAATCCAGACAGATATCCTCACCCAGCATGTTGTGTTTTTCCTGGCTGCAGCCGGGAATGTTTGTTTGGAGGGGTTTTCCTGCTCCTGTCTCATGCTGGTGTTGCCTCTGCCACAGACAAACAGCACCAGGAAGCCAAAGTCCCCGTGGCCATCAAGGTCATCGATGTCAATGACAACGCCCCCCGGTTTGCAGCYGCCTACGAGGCCTTCGTGTGCGAGAACGCGCGAAGTAACCAGGTACGGCCTGGCACTGCCCTTGGCCACTGCCCCCACTGACCACTGTCCCTGGCCACTGCCCTGTGACCACTGCCCCTGTGCCCACTGCCCCCTGTGACCACTGTCCTTAACCACTGCCCCTGTGACCACTGCCCTGTGACCACTGCCCTTTGCCACTGCCCCCTGTGA
>NW_026623408.1:464804-475722 GCF_030028575.1 Malurus melanocephalus | reverse complement strand
TGACCACTGCCCTTTGCCACTGCCCCCTGTGCCCACTGCCCACTCTGGCCACTGTTGCCTGTGCCCCTTGCCCCCTGTGCCCACTGCCTCCCATGCCCACTACCCCTGTGTCCAACACCCCTGTGTTCACCACCTCCTGTGCCCACCACCCTTCTCTGCCCACCACATTCCCTATTCCCACTACCTTCCCTTTTCCTACCCTCTTCCCTGTTCCTACACCTTCCCTCTGCCCACCACCCTCATCTGTCCACCACCTTTCCTGTGCCAACCATCCCCCTATGGCCATCACTCTGCCCCCCACCCTCTTCTCCCCACCCTCTGCCCACCCCCCATTCCCACACCGTCCCTGCACACACAGCTCTTCCTGCAGGGCGTTAGCCCAGTTTTGTCCTGTCAGCTCCAATAACAGGTAGTAAAGGAACATTTGCTTTGAGATTTTGGCCAGAAAGCCTCRAGCACCCAGGAAGGCCCTTCATCCCTGAGCTGCTATCAGAAGTTATCCGGTGTTTTGTACATTGAGTGGGATTGGTGCTGGCTGGGAGTACCCACCACCACATGGGCAGCAGAGCTGCTTGGGGCAGCCCTCCCAGCTGTGACACTGGTTTGGATATTGCAGAAATCCTCAGGGCCTTATGGGGAGGATCCCAGTGCTGTGCTTGTAGAGTTTAGCCAACAGGTTTATTCCTGGCAATCTGTGAGGAGAGGGATTAGAATCATATAGAAATAAAGCTCTACACACGATCTGTGCCTTTGCAGGCAACCTAGCAGAATAAAAAGTACTTTCTCGGCTGCTGAATTTTCTGCAGAATTTGGTTGACTCTGCTGGGTTCTCATTAGCGCACATTTATATAGGGGGATGCAGAAGGTGTGTGCTTTTACAGCTGCATTTCGGGGCGGTGAAATGCAATAACACACACAGATTGCCTGCTGCAGTTCTGAGTCTGCTCTGTGTGTGGAATTGCACACATTTGTACTCGAGGGGGGGTTCTGCTATTTACAATTGTTTGTATTCGAGGGCTGTCTCAGGGTGCTCTGGATGTGATGTACCCAGGGAAGGAGCTGTTTGTTTACACAGTGCTTTTCTTTTGCAGCAATTTATTACCATTAGTGCTGATGACAAGGATGACTCGGCCAACGGACCAAGATTTATCTTCAGTTTGCCACCTGAAATTATTCATAATCCAAATTTTACACTCAGAGACAATAGAGGTTTGTGTGAAGATTCCCACTCTACCAGAGTCCAAAGAAATGACAAAGTAGAACTAATGGCCAATGTAATGTCATGCAACAGCATTRTCATTAACTTTGGCAGTGTCTTTCTCCAGGATTTAGGGGAGGGAGGCAAAACCGTACAGCTGAAATGCAAGGATGTTCTTGGGAAAGTGGGGYGTTTGTTAACTCACTTGAATTTTCTTGAATGCATATTTTGAATTGCATAATAATAACCGACAGGAAGAATCCACTGCTGTTTTATCTCCCAGGAAGAGAATAAAACCAYTGCCAAACACTCACTAAATGGAATTGGCAGATCTCCTCAATTTAGAGAAACCTAAAATTAGCTGAGACAGCATAAATTGCTCGGCTGCTTGTCTTTGTTCACCACTGTGCCTGCCAGTTTTTGTGAATTATGGATCACAAGAGACATGGGCTCRATTCCCAATGGCATCAAATCCCTGCCTCGTGCAGGAAATGCAAACAGGGATTTGAGCTGTGGAGCATACCTGGGTTGGGTATCTCAGGATCTGGAGATCCTGGTCCCCTTGCCAATTTGCTATTCATGAAATATAGTAGAGCTTTGCACTCAGATTGATGGTGTGATGTAAGGAATTTGTAAGCAAAAAACCTCAGGCCTGGGTGAGTGTCAAAATTCAATTGATCACAGCAATATCAGTGACCTTACCTTGCCAGAGGCTGAGGGAGCCAGAGGAGGTGGTAAAAAAACAAACAGAAAAGGGCAGGTTCAGCCATTATACATATTTATTCCATTTATTTCATTATATTCTCATTTAGTGTTCATTTTTTATTCCCCTGCACAGTGTAAAAACTGTTTCAACTTCTAAGGAATTGGTTTGGATTAGCAAGCTTTAATGTTTGAAGGAAACTTGACTGTTTTCTGAAAAGTAAAACTCAGTTGAACTGGTTTAAATAACGAATCCAAGAGTGCCAGAAGTACAAAAGGCAACACAATCCAGATACATGATTTCAGTAAAAACGGTTCTGTTGAGGCACACTTCATATCTGTCTCCACATCTGAGGGGAGGGTAATTATCATCAGAGCTCCCAAACAAAATCTCTGTTATTCCTGACTGATCAAAGTCGTGCTGTTGCCTGGTGCTTGACACTTGTACATACATAAGCAATTCATAAAGCAGCCAGTGCAGGGCACATATTTATTCTCTTTAAAGTAGTAAAACACAAGTTTTGAAAAATTCATGGATGTATTTTTAGAGAGGAGTAAATAAGAATGTGTTCTTTGCTTGAGACCCTGAGGCCGAGTTTCGCTATAAAATGCATTTTATGGTCACCACATCAAACTGAAAATAGATGAGATTTTATAATCTAGCAGAGGAAGTGTAGGTCAGGGTTGGGATGCACTGCAGGTACAGCTGCAGGCGAGTTGTATTATGGTTCCTGACTACAGCCAATCCTACTAATCCTTCATATCCATATGCAGCAAATTCATTACTGACAAAATTAACCCAGATAAAAATGTTTTGTCACTAAAATTATTATGTCAGTTTAATGCAGTTATACCTGACTATACTGCAATTTCAAGAAGACAGTGTTTAAGGATTGAATCTTCTTATATAATGTTCTTTTTGAGAAATGAATAATGTAATGAAATTCATCCTTTCTTTCTTTCATTTTGTTCAATCCTCAGTGCAGTGATGTTGTCAATTTAACTGTTTCTGTGGGGTGTTTTTAAGTAAATTATAGCAAAGCAAAGTAAAAAAGTTAAAATTCTACATACTTCCATATTAAAAGAAAAAAAAAAACTTCTTAGGGAGAGTATGTCGCCATTTGCAAGCCAAATAATATACATGGTCATTCAAAGTTGGTTTTTTTTTCATTTGTAAGTCTGAGTATTCCATAAGCCATGCCATGGCTTTCAGAGGGMATTGCTACTTTCAAAGAAAAATGGCTTTATTAACTGTGGAGAGCAGTTAATGAAAACTCCAGTGTTTGGGCCTATTACAGAACTTTAAAGTGAATACAGTCCCATAATTATCATTTAATAGAGTTTCTTTTTACCGACTCCTGAAAGTAATCACATATTGCAGTAATCCAAAAACGCATAATCACGTTCTACATCCTAYTAATAGCCCACTGTGTTCCCCAGCCTTCAGCTGAGCCCATCTCCCATAGAAAACKGGAGATAATGGCTCAGCCCACGCTGGGATAAAACATGGAATTACTTTTGCACTGTTTCCTTATATTATGGCTCATAAATAAACAGCTCTGTTTGCCTGGGCTCTGCTCATTCTGCTCCCACTGAAGTCAGGTCTTCAAAGGAGCAGCAGCAGAGGCTCGTGACACCTCACAGCAGAGAGGCAGATACAGAGTAAATGGATTTCCTGCTTTTAATCCTGCTGGGTCCTAAGCTGAGATGCTTTTTCCTGGGGCTTCCTCAGCCTGGCATTACTGGAAGGGCTGCAACCCCAAATTCACAAGAGCCTGACATTAAATCTATGACCCCCCTAAAAATCAGTGACTAAAATCCATTTTTTAAACTCAAAAAGTGTTTCACACTGTTTCAACAAGAAATTTGGAAATGATGAAGTCACAGGATTTTGCCATGGATTATCTACAGTGATTGCTGCTCCTGGTGATGATGATTTCAGACAGCAGGACCCCTGAAATTGTTTCATTTTCTGGCTGAATCAGCACTCACACTGGTATAGGTGATAAAGTTTACCCTGCAGTCAACTCATGTACTCTAGAATCCTCCCTACACTTTCTGTGTGTTATCAAGCCCCCCAAAGCTAAGCTACATTTTTCTGTATGCACAGGAAAAATTGGAAATCATCAATAAGATCACCAGAGAAAAAGACAAAAATCAAAGGTCAGGGAGATCAGTATAAGGATCATTGTGAAATAATGCAGTTTGATATTCTGATTGTAAAGATTTCATGGAGAGCGCAGGAAATCTTCACTTGCAATGCCTTTGGATATTGGATATCCCAGGCAATAATAGCWGGAAAAAGATGTATTTTTGGGGATGGTGTTGCAATTTTTCTTCCCTTTAGTGTTAACCCCCACTGTGTTCATCAGGGCTGAAGTCAAGGAGTTCCCATATGTATTAAGTAATAGTTTTAAGCTGGTATTGACATTTAACTTCTGTTCGCTTTAAAAGTGCCATTTTGACAGGATTACAGTTCTACTCCTGGGCCTTGAAAATAATAAAAAAGCAAGGATGAGAATATTAGCTAGGATTATATGTTCTCTTTTATCTAGGTAAAAGAGGGCTTTTTTTTCCTCTTATGGATATTATGTTTCTTCTACATGTGAGAAGTGAACATAAACAGTAAAAAAAAAGAGTTTAAAAAGTGACCTTTTAGGCTTGATGTATGGTAGATCTTTTTAAACTTTGGTCAGGCATGTTAATTGGATTTTTCTTTTGAAAAAATTATGTTAAAATCAAAATCACTTCCCATTAAAGCACTAAATCAGCTTTGTTTAGAGTAAGTGACTGCAATGGCACAGGCCAGTCTGTATGATAGCTGAAYAATTCGCCATCCTTTCCTTATTTCTAATTAGGAATACCATGTCAGCTGACAAAARCCAAGAAAAATAAAATATATGATAAAAAATGCGCAGCCAAAGATTAAATATACTAATTTATGGTATTGCCATTCCTTCCACAGTGCCTTTGCAGCCTCGAGGCAGCTGTAGCTCAGCCCACTGTTAATGTTCGTCATTTTTGCCACAAGAACAATCTGCCTTGTTGCGATTTTTCATTTAATGGAGCAGATCTTGGTTTTCCCGTTGAAGAAATGAATTATTAAGTATGTTTTAGAGGACTCTGTGGAATAGTTTTAATCTGGACCAATATATTAGTTYGAGTTAGTTGACAGGTTAACAGATATTAGCTGTTGTATTTCYATTTGTACCGAATTGTTACCAGCCCGTTAATTTAAAGTCCTAAAATAAAGCTCATGTCAGGCAGACATGGATATCCTGTAAAAAATTGTGCCTCAAAGTTTAGATGGTGAATGTAAACAGTGAGGAGATCAGAAGGACTCAGAGGGAGACAAAGGRCACCTCCAAGAGCCACAAGTGATAAACAATCAGATCTTTATCAGCCTCTCTGTCCTTAGCCAATGTGACATTGTGTAAAGGAGAATTCACAAGCTGTTTTCTGCCCTGTTGTTGTTTTTGTGGCACTCAACACCAAAAAGGAACAATTGTGGCCAGGTGACCATTCAAGGCTTCAGGGCTGTGGGCTGGAAGGACAGGGGAAGGTGTAGGGGATGTGTATTTGTATTTAATTCATACAGAACCACACTCAGTTTTATTCTTTAATTAACAMAAGGAACACAGATMATCTYGGWCTGATGGTACCTGTTAGTACCTGTRACTTACTGAGAAATTCTCAATATTTCACGCTTATTTTTCCAGCTGTTATTGCCTGTGATATCCAATATCCAAAGGTGTTGCAAGTGAAGATTCCCTGTACTCTCCATGAAACCTTCACAATTAGAAGATGAGATATTAATTTGGTGTGTAACAAACAGATGATACTCCCTAAAATATTCCTCCTTTATGGTGTGATCTGCAGAAGTTCCTGGGAGAATCATAAGCAGTACCACATCCTCCTCATCCCATAGATTGAGTGGGATGTAACCACCAAATTTTGGGGCAATTTCAGACCTTGTCCTACAAAGGTGGTTACTGCAAGGCAGGAACGCTTCTCTTTGGGTGTAATTTATTCACAGAGTTCCATGGAAATCACAGTGATTAGAACATTAGCAGAGGTTTTGTGGTTTGCATTATTAAATTSTGGGATTTATGCTGACTCTTCAGCAGGAAAACGATTACTGTGCAGCACCCTAAGGCAGCAGTGAAGAGGGGACCTTCACAGGTGAACAGCCCTCCCACAGCAAATAAAAGAGCCCCTCTTTCCACTATACAGCAAAAAATAAAGAACATGGCAAGCCAGGAAAGGTTCTGTGGAATAAATCTTCAATGTGAACTGGCACTTGAAGGTCTGAAAGCCACAGATATGATTGTTTCATGTTATTTACTTCGGGATGTTTACAGTTGTTATAAACTTTGGCTCAGGCTGAGCTGGGAGAGAAGGAGCACAGTCAGGGAGCAGGGCTGGTGTTCCCCCAGGAGCAGTGAGCATGGGCTGCCCCAGACCACTTTGTCATCTCACACATGTCCCTTTCCAAGGCTTTGGCCACAGGGAGTGTGCAGGACCATCCCAAATGTCCTGTGCTGAGGTGGCAGATTGTTTTCTGTCCCCTGCAGCAGGAGAGCCGTGGCAGGGCACCTCTCACGAGGACAATGGGAGTACAATTAGAAATGCTGCTAGGAGTATTGGTCATTGATCCCTGTGGGTCCCTTCCAAGTCAGGGTATTTTGGATTCTATGATTTAATTATTCCTCACATCCACATAATTCAAAATGTGCCCAGACAAACAGTGCATGTATGATCAAGATCTCTGAATTCTTTGGCAGTTTGGATGAAAAGTAGATTCTRATAAAGTAATATTAACTTTAGCACTAGTTTCCTACTGAAACAATGAGGCCAAAATTTGGTCATGCACAGCAAATACTGGCTTTTGTTTTGGTGGGAGTCTCATTAATACAGCCCATTTTGGGACAGATTTCTGTCTACCATGCTTTTAGATGTGATTCCAAGAACAGCACATAAGGGAGATATGGGTATTACCATCCACTGAAAGCTTTAATTGTGGAAATACTCTAAAACCAGCTGAAACAGTAAAAAGAAGGTCCAGTCGTTCTGGTAGTTGAAGAAATATTACTAATTTCTCAGAAAGTTACAGATACTAATAAGTACAATCAGACACAGATTATGTATGTTCCTTGTTTAATTAAAGAATTAAAACTGAGGTGGTGCTGTATGAATTAAACACAATCCTGCATTAGCTGTATTAGAAGGGCAACACGTTGTAAGGTTTGCTGTAGAAATAACATTAAACACCTGAAAACTTTGAGCATTGCAGCGAGATCGTTTATTTTTTGATATTGGCTAAGAGGAGTAGGCTGTGGAGAAATCACCGCTGACTGTCTGTCCTGCTCACACAGATAACACGGCGAGCGTGCTGGTGCGGCGGGAGGGCTTCAGCCGGCAGAAGCAGGACCTGTACCTGCTGCCCATCGTCATCAGCGATGGTGGCGTGCCCCCTCTGAGCAGCACCAACACCCTGAGCGTGCGCGTGTGCGGCTGCGACAGCGGCGGMTCCCTGCTCTCCTGCAACGCCGAGGCCTACGTGCTCAACGCGGGGCTCAGCACCGGCGCCCTCGTCGCCATCCTGGCCTGCATCGTCATCCTGCTGGGTAAAGGAAACGTTCTGTCCTCACTGTGTTAAAATATAACCCTGCCTTCAGCTCCAAGGTGGGGAAGGGAATCTTGATTTGTTAGCTTTTGTTTTTGTAGGGGTTGCTGATCWGCCTGGCTGTGAGAGAAGCTTTGGGCTGAGCTCAGGGTGGCCTTTTGGGGCCTGAAGGAGCCAAAGGAAAGATGGAGAGAGACAATGGCCAAGGGCTGCAGGGACAGGAGCCAGGGAATGGCTTCCCAGTGCCAGAGGGCAGGGCCAGATGGGAGATTGGGAAGGAATTGTTCCCTGTTTGGGTGGGCAGGCCCTGGCACAGGGTGCCCAGAGAAGCTGTGGCTGCCCCTGGATCCCTGGCAGTGCCCAAGGCCAGGCTGGACATTGGGGCTGGGAGCAGCCTGGGACAGTGGGAGCTGTCCCTGCCATGGCTGGGGTGGGATGAGGTGAGATTTATGGAGTCTTCCATCCTAAACCATCCTGTGCTTCAGTGATAACTTCAATAGCGAACACCAGTGAATTTGTCTTGATGTGCTCAGARAGTGTCCCTTTGTGGCCTAATGTCAGTTAATCAGGGACACTGCTTAAAGGAGGTCATGACATAGAGTTCTAACTTTTGTGATCTTCCCTGGATGACAAGTTCCTTATTGAGGTCAGCCAGCATTAATGGCCCCTGCCAGCCATTTCCCTCAAGCCCATCTCACATTGAAGATGGATGAATGGCTTGGAAAACCCGCTTTTAACAAAGTGCTGCAAAGTGTTTCCTGATGATTTGAATAAAAAAAAAAAAAAAAAAGTATTTTATAATTTGCCTATAGTAATTTATAGAGTTTCTTTTCTTATATACTTTATTTTATCAAAATTTGAAGCAAGACCGCAGAAATAAATACTTATTTGGAGGTGTTGCTTAAAAAAACCCTATTTTAATGGAAATGACACTTGGAATTAGAGTTAAGCTGTGGGCATACAGRAAAGGATAAAGATTCATCTTTGTTTTGTT
Organism: Malurus melanocephalus; assembly: GCF_030028575.1. Lineage (NCBI taxonomy): Eukaryota > Metazoa > Chordata > Aves > Passeriformes > Maluridae > Malurus > Malurus melanocephalus. Next base: position 467,202 of record NW_026623408.1, on the reverse strand, counting down.
GCAGACAGACATTCATGTTCTTGGGCTGCTCAAAGGCAGTGCCACAGTGTTTGTGCAGCACTGGGGGCCCCACAAACACTTTCCTTGAATTAGCGTTGCAGTAATGAGCAATTAGTGCGAGCAGTGGCACGCAGCCCAGACAGAGGCTCAGAGCGGTGTGTGCAGCWCTGTGTACAAACATCGCTGCTTTCACCTAGCAAGGAGCTCTAAAAACGCACAAGTTTGCAATGACCCAGCACAAAAGCTGAGGGCTCAGCGGTGCCGTGGTTCTTTACAAAGGAGCTGCTGTTTGCCAGCGCGCTCTGACTCATGTTTTGGTTCTCCGCAGTCATCGTCGTGCTGTTTGTGACCCTGAAGAGGCAGAAGAAGGAGCCGCTGATCGTTTTCGAGGAGGAAGACGTCCGGGAGAACATCATCACGTACGATGACGAGGGCGGGGGCGAGGAGGACACAGAAGCCTTTGACATCGCCACCCTGCAGAACCCTGATGGCATCAACGGCTTCATCCCGCGCAAGGACATCAAACCAGAGTACCAGTACCTGCCCCGGCCGGGGCTGCGGCCYGCGCCCAACAGCGTGGACGTCGATGATTTCATCAACACCCGCATCCAGGAGGCCGACAATGACCCCACGGCCCCTCCCTATGACTCCATCCAGATCTACGGCTACGAGGGCAGGGGCTCCGTGGCCGGCTCGCTCAGCTCCTTGGAGTCGGCGACCACGGATTCGGACTTGGACTACGACTATCTACAAAACTGGGGACCTCGATTTAAGAAACTTGCAGACTTGTATGGCTCCAAAGACACTTTCGATGATGATTCTTAACAATAAAGTTTAAGATTTGGCCTTAAGAACTGTGTCCGAAGTTCTGAAGAATCCAGAGGAAATGTAAGCAGGTATTTTTTTAAAAATCAAGAAAAAATCTCATTTGAACATTTAAGTTTGACAGAGAGGATTCCTTTGATTAAAAAAGGACGTGAAAGTGGTAAATACTGTGAAGTACCTTTTCCTACAAAAGGCAAATCCAGAAGCTGGCTGCCAGCTTCGCTAAAGGAAAACACCCACTTGCGAAATGCGAAATATTTAAATGAAGGAAAAATGCTAAAAGTGAACCTACAAATAAGGGAAATCTTTTATGTGTTACGAACATCTAAATCTTTTATGTCAAAGAAGCTTCCACAAATTAGAAAAGATAACAGTTCTGAGCTGTAATTTCGCCTTAAACTATGGACACTCTATATGATAGTGCATTTTTAAACTTGAAATATATAATATTCAGCCAGCTTAAACCCATATGATGTATGTACAGTACAATGTACAATTATTATGTCTCTTGAGCATCAAACTTGTTACTGCTGATTCTTGTAAATCTTTTTGCTTATACTTTCATCTTGAACTAATACGTGCCAGATATAAAAACTCTGTCTTGTTGCAGTGGGAGGCGCCCTATTTCTATGTCATTTTTAATGTATCTATTTGTACAATTTTAAAATTCTTATTTTAGTATACATACAAATATCAGTATTCTGACATGTAAGAAATGTTACAGCATCACACTTATATTTTATGAACATTGTACTGTTGCTTTAATATGTGCTTCAATATAAGAAGCAGACTTTGAAATAAACTGATTCTTTTTTAATTCTTGTTCTGGTTATTAAGCATATAAGGAAAAAACATAGTGTTTCTAATGTCCCATTTATAGTTCTGACTAATTTACTACAATTGTGACCTTTTAATAGCCTTATTTATTATGTGTTTGTAGTTGGTTCGTTGCCTTGTTAAGTGATTATTTAAAAACCAAGTACATTTTACAAATGTTTTTTAGATTAAAACAAATGYAACGTCTGGTGAACATTTTGTACCCTCTCTATCTACAGCTTGTGGCTGCTCCCAGAACACAGCAAGGATCGACATATAGTCCCACTGTGTCTCCTGGATTAAATTAAGTGTAATATTTTTCAATATTTCCCATGTAATATGCATTTATCTTATATCTTAGAGATTCCCGAGGTTTCAGAGTGACTTTGTGAGTGGACGGGAGTACTCTGTGCTTACACTTTACTCCAGCCTTGTGAGTTTCCGTATCTGTGCTGAGCTTCTGCGGGTTTTAGAGACTGAAATCTGACCCAGTTTAGCTGTGACTTCCCTAAGGACTGTTCTACCTGACAATTACCTTACCTGAGTAGTAATTAAGATTCCAGCACTTAATTCCTATTTTTCTTTGGATTTTYTTTTTCTTTTTTTCTTTTWATTTTTTAATTTCCAGTAGAATAGCATCGTCTGCGGATAGGGAGACATTATAATTTGTGACAACAGAAATACGGAGTGCTTTCAGAGTTGTTCTTTGTAATGTATGTTTTTAATCCAAAAAGGGATCTATAATTCTTTTTTTTTT
>NW_026623408.1:461734-464227 GCF_030028575.1 Malurus melanocephalus | reverse complement strand
AAAAAGAAAAAAGAAAAGAAATGAGTATCACTTTACAAATTAACAAATTGAAATAAAGCAAAAAAAAAAAAGTAATTTGTAGGACTCCATCCTCATTGATGCTATCTGGGTTTATTTCACTTTTGAGCAAGTTTTAGAATTAATACCTGGATTTTCTACATTTTTATGTTTAATTTTWAAGAAGGACATTGTCAACTACATTTTTTTAATAGTTTCAAATGCTTTGAGTTTTAGTCTCTATTGTTTGTAGCACTCTCRTAGATGCTTGGAAATAAATTTTCTTTCCCTGCTGGTTTTGTCYTTTTTCATTTGATTATTTTCCCGCATTCCCAGTAAATACACAATTACAATTACAGTTCTTTATAAAGTCAGGCTCGCTGATCTCAGCCAAGGCCACCTCAGAAATGCCAGGAATCCTCTTCATTCCGGACCGTYGGCACCCCTCGGATGAGCAGCGCCTTCTGGCACCGCCACAGGACATTTTCGGTGTGGAACTCCATGGGAGCAGCAGGTTTTTAATCTGAGTTTTTAAGCCCAGCCCAGTACTGGTCAGTCCAGGCCATCCCAGTGGGCTGGAGGTCACTGCAGGATTCCCGCTGATCCGAGCTGCCTGGGAAGGGATCCGCTGCTGCAGCGTGGTGGCTCTGCCCAGCCCATGGAGCTCGGCAAGGATGAGCCTCACATCTGTGGAGCACAACCCAAAGGTTCATTCCAGCTCCCGTGGGTTTGGAGAACGCCCGGATTGCCAGGAGGATCAGCACGGCTGAGCCAGGTAAGGCRAGAGCAGGAGGAGCTTTGGCAGCGTTTCCCTCCTGGAAGCCCTGCACCATTGGTGGGGACACAAAAACGCTCCAAACACCATTGCTAACACACAACAGGACCTCATCAGGAGGGAATTGTGTGAGCTGAGGGAATTGTGACTCCAGCTGGCAGCACTGCTCAGCTCTTGGTCCAGCCAGGTGTCACCCAGCTGAGGTACAGCTCCCTGCCGTGTCCTTGGACACCATTCCTGGTGCCTGGCAAGATGCGATGAGGGATGCAGGAACAGGGTTGGCTGCCAAAGGAGCTCTCCAAACCTGCACTGACAGGGAGGAGAGGGTTGGTTTTGGAATTTTCAGATCCCCTCTGCTGTGTTCCTGCCTCGAGGTCACGCAGTCTTTGATACCACGGCAAGGGGTGCAAGCTTGCAGGGTCACCACCAACATTCCTGTGATCTCAGGAGATATCCTGCCCCAGAGACTGCTACCCCTTAGACAAAAAATGCTTTCTAAAGAGGTTACAGCTTTTGTTGGCTCCATATTGTTGACTGATGGACAAAATCAAATGCTGAATTCCACCATGTTGCTGCTGATAAAGTGAAGAGTAGGAATTTAAATAAGGTTCACAATGAAACAAACTTCGCTTTCTGGGATCCAAAAACCTGGAATTCTTTCATGTCTTCCCCATTCAGAATTGTATTTGTAATGAGAGGATCTTTTCTGATTAATTGGCGTCAGAATCACATTCTGTATTAAGGGGGGGGGGGGTAAAGAAAAACAGATGAGAGAGAGAAGAGAAAATTAATGKCTCGGGAAAGGGACTGAGTGAGCATTTCAGGGAGTGAGCTGAGGTCTCTGGAGCTCTGCTATTGTTTTCACTCATTTAGGCTGAGGCTGGGGATCAACCAGCTTGCCCCAGTTTCATTCCCCGCATTCTAGWGCACAAATTTTCCATTATTTATTACCACTGATCTCGGGGTTTGATAAGAAAGGCTCTTTCAAACCTGTCTGAGCTGGACTGGCTACAATTGCCCAAGTCATAAGAATAACTTTAGTCCACTCCAATTCATGGATTCATTCATAGCCATGTTTCTTGTACTTATGCATGAAACCTTGGGCCTTGGCTGCTCACCAAGTGTAGATCTCTGTTACTGCYCCCCTTAATGACCTGCAAACCTCACCCCATGGGTGTCCTGAAGCTGCAGCAGCTGTGACATGGGACACACAGGGGATGTCACTGCTGCCCCAGACCTGTCCATCCTGCTGGTGGGATGTGCCAGGGACAGCTCCTGATCCATGTGCAGGGGTCTGCAGAGCATCTGGAGCACTTCATGTTTCTTCCTGGAAAGAAAACACCCAACTCAAAAAGAAAGAGATTATCWTGGACTGAGAGTGACCCTCAGAACTCCTTCCAGGTCAGGGAAAGGTCTTTCTCAGGAGTCTTTCAGGCTTTCCAGTGAAGCCAATTTGTGTTTTATAAATAAATATCAGCCTGGGTGGGGAATTGAACTTCAGATTTTCCAAGTCCKGTGAGTTCTCCAACTGCTCAAACTCAAAAACTGATTTTTTTTTTTCCTTTTCTGTGTTTATTTAGACYATTTGCAGTAGTTTATAACTGCGTCAAGATCACAAACTAGGCTTGTGGGTAAAGCATTCCATGCCTGGGGGAAGTCTGCTTTGGAGTGGCAAATTTAGAGCTGGTGGTGATGGGGAATCAAATAGTGTCTTCTAACCC
>NW_026623408.1:460477-461489 GCF_030028575.1 Malurus melanocephalus | reverse complement strand
TCATTCCATGAGTCCGTGACTCACTGCCTTGGCTGCCAAGGCAAATTCCCTCCAGCTCTGTCTCCAGCAGGACTCGCAGAAACACCGATCCTGCTAAATGTGAACCGCTTCTCTATCATCTTTGGGATGTGTGGAGGCTTTGAGGGGCTGAGAGGAGGTTTTTGTTTGTTCTTTGGGATGTGTGGAGGCTTTGAGGGGCGGAGAGTGGGATTTTGGTTGTTCTTTGGGATATGTGGAGGGCTTTAGGGGCTGAGGGTGGGATTTTGGTGGCTCTTTGTGGTATTTTGAAGGTTTTAGGGGCTGAGGGTGAGGTTTGGTTGTCCTTTTTTGATATGTGGATGGCTTTAAGGGCTGAGCCTGGGTTTTTGGTTGTTCTTTGGGATGTGTGGAAGGCTTTAGGGGCTGAGAGTGGGTTTTGGCTGTTCTTTGGGATGTGTGGAGGGCTTTAGGGACTGAGGGTGGGGTTTTGGCTGTTCTTTGGGATGTGTGGAGGGCTTTAGGGGCTGAGAGTGGGATTTTGGTTGTTCTTTGTGGTGTTTTGAAGGTTTTTGGGGCTGAGGGTGAGGTTTGGGTTGTCCTTTTTGATATGTGGAGGATTTCAGGGGCTGAGGGTGGGGTTTTGGTTGCTCTTCGTGATATATGGAGGGGTTTAGGTGCTGAGATTGGGGTTTTTGGTTGGTTGTCACGTATGGAGACCTTTAGGGGCTGAGGGTGGGGTTTTCATTGTCCTTTATAATACATAGAGAATTTAAGTGACTGAACTTGGATATTTTGGTTGCTCTTTGTGATATATTGAAGGCTTTTGGTACTGAGGGTGAGGTTTTACTTGTTCCTTGTGCTATAGGAAAGAGTTGAGGGGCTGAAGATGGGTTTCTGGTTCATCTGTGTAATTTATGAAGAGCTTTAGAGGCTGAGGGTGGGGTTTGTGGTTGTTTGTGATGAATGGAGAGCTTTAGGAGGTGGGGATGGGGTTTTCACTGTCCTTTATAATACATGGATGACTAAAGTGGCT
>NW_026623408.1:456753-459993 GCF_030028575.1 Malurus melanocephalus | reverse complement strand
GTTAAGTTTTGGTTGTTCTGTGTGATACGTGAAGGACTTAAAGAGGTAAGGGTGGAGTTTTGGTTTCTCTTTATGATATATGGAAGGCTTTAAATGCTGAGGTTGGGGGTTTGGTTGTTCTTTCTGATGTATGGAAGGCTTTAGAGGTGGCTGAGTTTGGGGTTTTTGGTTGTTTGTGATGTATGGAGGGCTTCAGGTGCCGAGGGTGGAGTTTTGGTGGTTCTTTGTGATACCTGAGGGCTGTAGAGGGTTGGGGGGTGGATTTTTCCACCGGTGTTTTGGAGCTGTGATGTTTTCATTCCACAACTGCAGCGCTGGCTTTGTCGCTGTGCCCTGTGCCCTCTCTCTGGGTGGCAAGCAGCAATTTTTCAGGCACTAATAAACTCCCTCCTGCTTGGCAGGGCATCCCTAGCGAGCCCCATTGTTCTCCTGCTGCCAGCACTGCCCTTCCTTCCAGGAGCCCATTCTCCCYGCTGCAGCCCCAGCTCGTATTTCCCTTCTTTCTTATTAGCGCACTGGAGAAAGTCACCATTAATCAAATGCAAGCACATTTAGCAAAGTTCAATGTGTATGAAAAATTTATGTCAACCTTTAGGCTCTATGACAGTCCCAAGGCTTCACTTAATAAGTTCCATAATGACTTGCTGCTAATGGCCAATTCACATTATCTCTTTGAGGTCTGCTGGGCCTTTCAGGAACATTTTCTGTTATTGATTCTGGAGCTGCTCAACGTTGCCCAGACACAGAAACAAAGCTGTTGTTTACATACTCTGCTTTCTAAAGTGGAAAGTTGGATGCCTCGAAGTGCAAAAACTCATGGAGCGTGATTTTCTCTGCTGCTGTGTGGCTCCAGCCCGGGATGAATGAAAGAGCAGCTATTTGTGGGGGCTGGCAGGAGCTCTGGGAAATGACTGGAGATTTGATGTATCTTGTCCACTGATTGAGCAGAAATCCATGCTTCAAAAGCTGTCCTCAGCCAGCCATCCATCACCCTCCCTTGGAGGAGCTCAGGTAGGGAACAGCTCAGCRCCCCGAGTTCTGTGGGTTTGTTCACTAAAGGGTCATGGTTAACCTCAGACATTTAATTTCCTATCAGAATTTTATCTGGATGAAAAGACTCAGAAAGGCTCCTGAGCTGCCTGTTTCTGTGGCTGTACAGAATGCTCCAGGAAATGTTTCTCACTGGACACAGTCTCTCAGGATTGTTCTGTTCCCATAATTGTCAATTTGTGGAGCTGGGACCCTGTGCACGCTCCTTAGCACCGTGTTTGCTACTGAGAGTAAATGACAGTGCTCCTAGGATGAGCTGAAATTAGGGAGCACTGCTGGAACCCCAGTGCTCCCACCCTCCTGGAGACTGCCCTGTCCCACTGGGCTCAAACCCCATAAAATGAGGGAATATGGACACTGTGTGCCCACCCAGGCTGCCCCGGAGTGCCCGGTGTTGTGAGCCACTCCTCTYGTGAGAAAAGTGCCCCAATAACACCCAAATCCCCCACTAACAACAGCTAAAATGGCTTTTTATCAAAGTCCTTTTTAAAAGACTTAAGAGTATTTTTTTTTCATAGCCACTCCAAGAGAACTGACTGTTTCATTCATGTAAGTAAAAATACACAATTCTACTGTACCCAACTATCAAGGAAGGGAAAAAAATAAAAATAAAAAAAAAAAAATAAAGTTAGGGGAGCTGCTTTGCAATATTTTGAAAAGGAAAGAGGAAAACAGCAGAAATTTGTCCTGCTAAGACACATCGTAAATCTCCAACAAGGTCAGCCCCTGCTGTCCTGCCACTGTATCAAAGTGTCACAAAATGTTTGGGGCTGGAAGGGACCTTAAGGGCCACCCAGTGCCACCCTCTGCTGTGGCCAGGGACACCTTCCAGCAGGCCAGCTCCTGCCATCCCACAGATCAACCAGGAGCTGCTCTTCTTCCTCACTGACCCCTCCTCCCCTTTCCTATCCCACCTCCAAGGGAGAGCAGCAAGGCCAACACCATCCTATAGGACACAGAGTGATCCTACAGGGCACAGAGCCACCCTACAGAGCACAGAGCCATCCTACAGAGCACAGGGTCATCCTATGGGACATGGAGCCATCCTACAGGGCACAGAGCCATCCTATGAGACACAGAGCCATCCTGTGGGACACAGAGCCATCCTACAGGGCACAGAGCCATCCTGTGGGACATGGAGCCATCCTACAGAGCACAGAGCCTTCCTATAGGACACAGAGACACCCTACAGAATGCAGAGCCATCCTACAGGGTACAGAGCCACCCTACAGAGCACAGAGCCATCCCACAGCACCCACAGCCATCCTACAGCACCCACAGCCATCCTACAGCACCCACCCAGAGCCACGGCAGCACCAAGAACATGGGCACAGGGCATGGCTGGTGCTGTGTCCAACAGTGCATTATTAGATCCCCCAATTCTGGTAGGATTAAACCCGTGCTGTGCCTTTTGCAGCTGCATCTCCCTGTTCCTGTGGCTGGCCCGGTGTCCTGGTGCTGGGGGAAGGGGACAGGCACGTGCAGAAGTCTGCTGGCTGCTGCTCAAGTGAGATCACAGAGCACACAAGCTATTTACCGCCAAACCCTTTAAAGAATTAAAAGCCGTGCATAACCCTGAATATTCCAAGGAGACTATTGCTGGCAGAGTGCTCTCAGCCATAGCAGATAATCAGAAACTTTAGCAAAAAAAAAACTTTGCTATTAGCTCTGCCTCCAAATAAAAAGGGCATCTGTACTTGACTGTAATAAAAAACCGGTGCAAAATGTCTGCATGGTAATAACAGAGACCACAGTTTTAATGAGAGTTGGGGAAAAAGAAGGAGTAGAATTCCTGACTGTTTATTTGCCCTTGGTGCGTTGTGAGATGAAATGAAAGTCCCTGCTTTTTTTAGCACGGAGGTCAGCGTGGAGTGGTGCCAATAAAAAAAATACATTATAGCAGGGCCCCTATAAAACCCAAAGCCTACATCTGCCCATTCCCTGCAGTGTGGGAACCCACTGGGACACGACCCCTTCCCATCCCTCCTTCCACAGGTGAGCCAGGCCCAGGAGCAGTCACTGCTCTGCTTSTTGTGACACTTAAACAGAGCTCACCTGAAACAGAGACCAGRCMAAGTGAAGAGAATAAAAGCAGACAAATTTAATCCAGGCCTGCTGGTACATTGAGGGCAGACAAAGCCTCCTCCTGAGGCTGCACCCAAAATGGACCCCGAGTCACGAGATCTTCCC
>NW_026623408.1:451015-455643 GCF_030028575.1 Malurus melanocephalus | reverse complement strand
AGGGTTAGGGTTAGGGTTAGGGTTAGGGTTAGGGTTAGGGTTAGGGTTAGGGTTAGGGTTAGGGTTAGGGTTAGGATTAGGGGCACACATGGTGACAGGGAGCTGTTTTTTTTCCATGCCACTGGAAAGGAAAGTGCTGGTCTATGCCTTGGTGAACAGGACCTGCTCCACTGACATGTCTGCTGGTGGAACATTTGGGACCATCCAGAGCCCTGCTGACCTCAAATTCAACCTTGCAGCTCTCAAAACCCCTTTCTCTCACAAGCCCCTCGATCTTTAGGAATAGTGACAGACCCCTGGAGAACTTTCATCCCCTCTCTTCCATATTTGTGTCCAATCCTCTGGTGCTCTGGTTGCTCCCCGTGGGCTCAGCACATCGCTGCTGTCTGAGCAGAGTCAGGCACGTCAGAGCACTGCTGGAAAGCAGGATAAATCCTTCCAGCCCTTCCTTCAGGAGAGCTCCCGTGCTCACGGTGGAATGGCAGCGAAGCAGTGTCCAGCTGGAAAAGAGCTCGTGCACTTAATGGGCCAAATTCAGAGTTATTTATCTGGCAAAGAGTTCCCATCTCTCTCAGAAACTTCAAAATGGGTCTGTCAGGTTGAATCCCATCATCACTGAAACAGCAGATTGCAGAGTTTGTGTTGCTTTATTAGCCCTGAGCTCTCACACATGAGCTCCCCGTCTCCTCCAGGTTCCCCAGGCAGAACCCAGCGTGGATTCTTCACTCTACCCCTGCTACTCACAGCAAAGGTTACATGCTCAATTTGTCTGGTTTTTTTTGTTGTTGTTGTTGTTGTTTGCCCTGAAAGATAGTGTTTTCTTTCTTGATCTCTTTTAGATTCCATTTAAAATGTGTTCTGTTCACCGCCCTGACTACTCTATTAATATCCCTGCYACAAACATCCACAACTCAGTGTGTTCTCTCCCTCAAGAAAGTTTAATTTGTTTCAGTTAAAGATCAGMGTTGTCATGCAGGAGCAGAATATCACCCTCACCAGTTTAATGAATAAACAGGGTAAACACGAGCTCATTGCTCACTTCTGCAGGTCCTTCTGGTTCACTTGCAAGGCTGTAAGGAGGATGGGGATTGTCTCTGAGGGCAAAATTCCTGAAGTCTAGAGCCCTTATCCACCAGAAATATGGTCAGATGAATCACTGGAGTCACTCGAGGGAGAAGGGTGGCCATATGCAAATGTAATGCAGAATGGCCTCGCCCTGCCAAGGAAAAGAGAAAGAAAACCACAGAGGGTTTTAGGGGCTGCCAGTGCATATTTTTCAACTTTCATTAACTCTCYTAAGAACAAGCCAGAGAATTGAATTTGGATTCTTGCTGCAGAGCTAGACTGCAGCCCATCTGTTTTCCATCCCAGACAATGGACAGGCTGGAATTTATGCAACAAAATTTTGCCTAGGACTCGAAGGTTTGAACAGCAGTTACCTCAGAGCCTGGTGTGTCCTTGCTGCTCCAGGGCTGTATTTTCGAGGGGATCTTTGTGTTGAGGCTTCTCCTGGCTGTGTTTGAACACCGCTTGAAATGATTCAGGAGTTTTGCTCGACACACGGGCGCTGCGATCCAAGGCCCATCTGGCTCTTTTTGGAGCGTGGAAAGGTCAGTGCTTCTGTTAATACAACTCGTACAAATACTTCCCTGCCATCTGACGATGTTCCTCCTCATTCAGATTGGCAGCCATTCCCCCCCTTCCCCCCACAATCTGGAATTTCCTCCCGACGTGGGCTGTTGAAGTGGGGATGATCGCAGTTTTAAAAGCAAAGGTTGAATGCTTCTGTCGAGTTATACTTGGAAGCGACCATGTTCTGTACAGTGAGAACATCCCATATGGGAAGGACATATGTGTTGGAGACAATAATACATAWATAGTGGATGCAATTTTATATAACCCCTCCATTCTTCTGGCTGTTGCATGGAACTCTCCAATGAGGCAGGTGAGATAGATGATTTCAGCACTGATAAATTTAAGTCTGTATGTTGAAAGCTTACGCAATAAACAGGGGATTTTAAAGACAGGTTTAGTGTGTTGTTTTTCCAAGAATTGCACTGACATAACTTGTACACAATGACTGGAGACAGCACTGGAACCTCACACTGAAGATCTGCCTTGGACAGGCACACACACACACATTCATAAATTATCAAATATAAACAATTTAGACTAATTTTTTCCTGGTTTAGTTCAAAGAACATCAAGTTGTTGGAAGAATAAAGCAGGTGAAAAGTTCCAGTGAAGAGGCAGAGCCGAGATGAAGGCMATCCTGGCAATGGTTTGGCTATGAAAGGTCAGCCTTGGCCAGGTCTGGGGGAGCTGGAGGATCCGGGGTGATCCACACCCATGGCATCACTGATCCTGCCCTAAGAAAATCCCTCCCAGTGCAGAGGATGCCTGAGCCTGSCTGGGGAGGARGGGAATGRAACWMAGTTTACAGATGGTCAKTGAAGACCTGTTAGCACTTGGCAGCTAAATTCTCTCTGGAGTCTGGGCAGGCAATTTTCCCATCCTGTCCTTGTCCTCCCCAGGCTCAGCACCAGCCCCCACAGAGCTGCCTGAGCTGTCTGTTTAAAACAGGGTGTGGAAAGGGTCAGCATAATGACATTTCTGCTTATTTGAAAGGAGATTAAATGTTTGGGGTTTTTTTTTTTTTTTTTTTTTTTTTCCCTAAGAAGTTTCAGTCGTTTTATGAACTTGCATTCCTCAGTTTCAGAAGTCAGAGAACAGTGATGATGCATTTCATGCTCACATTAAGTTAGCTGCAATATTTCTTTCCTCATCATCACTGTATCACTTCACAGAACTTCCCAGAAATTAGGGAAATATTCATTTTCCCTCTAATGTCTGAAACCAATTTTGCTGAAAAAATTATTCTCCTGATTTTTCATCTCTTTTTTTTTTTTTTTTTTTTTTTTTTTTTTTTTTTTTTTTTTTTTTTTTTTTGTGTCAGTAAATGCAAAACACTGGAGTTGCTTTGTGAGAACCTTTTGGGGAGGAAGTCTGGGGATATATGTTATTCTCTTAACATATGTTCCCTGGAAATTAATCACCTATGAGATGAAGAACCTAATGGTTTGTGCTCATGCAGTTATTAAGGCACATTAAGCACTGAAATGGAGCCTTTTTTTTACTCTGATAACCAACAAGCCTTAGAAAAGAAATCCACGCTCTTATTCTATGTTTTTTCATATATCTGATTAAAAATTAGCTGMGTGCTTTAACTGAGCTCTGTGCCAATGGCTTACAAAAGAACCATTTAAAAGAACTTCAAAGCTCTTTGGTGCCGAGTGGAGGCTTCAAAGAGCCCAAATCTGGTGTCCTTTTTCTCCCAAAGCATTTYCCAAGATCCTCCTTGTGAAAGGAGCTGTGCTCCATGAACCTTTCTGAAAGTTTCCATCTTCTTGTGAAATGAAGCAAATTTTTGGTTTGCTTGGTTGTTGTTTGTTTTCTACCTGAACAATTAAAAATGCTGTGAAATAATGGGGTGAAAAAAAAAAATCCTACAGTGAATTCCAGGCTATTAAAGAGTATTTTAACACTGTAGGATGGGAATATTTTAATCAGCATGACCAAAATGAACTCCACTCAGGAATGAGGTGACTTCTCACCCACCAAGTGATTGCTGAACAATTTTTCAGCCTTACAGACCTGAGAAACAAAAAAAAAAAAAAGGCTTTTTCATCAGCTAACAAACCGAATTACAAAGAAAACCCTTCACTGATTTTTTATAAGCACCTTATTGCAGCCATTATGGACATGGTCAGGCTTGTGCATGAGTTTAGTGGGGATTTTCACACGGTCCCAAAATTAAAGAGCAAATTTCCATAGGTTCCTCTACAAACCATCAGAAAAGCTATGGGGGAGGGYAGCACCTCCTCCTCAACTCTCTGTGTACCAGCTCTTATCCAGCCTTCTTCTGCACCACTGAACTGGCAGGAGCATTAATTAATTAATTAATTAATTAATTAGTAAGTTGAGCCTCACTCTGGCTGGTTTAATGAGCAGAAGTGGTTAGGCAATAAGCAAATGAGCGAAACAGCAGAATTTGCTGGAAGGCACCCAAACGGGATGCAAGGCTTTACTCACTGTGACGATGACCCTTCGTTCTCAGTGTCTGCAGGGAGGAACCATCACTCAGTGACACCCACAATCTCTGTGGCCTCAGAGCAGCCACGGCTSAATCTGCAAGTCATCCTGTGCAATATCTGCTACGCCTTTCCCTTTAAAAACATTCACAGATACTGGGAGGCTTCTTCCACAAGTCATTTCCAAGTCAAAAATGTGCTGCTATTTTTTTTTTTAACATAAATTGACTCACTCTGACACATGTGCACAGAACTTCAGATTTCCAACAGATTCCCGTAGTTTTGACAGCCTTCAGCTAGTAAACTGCTTTTGTTTTTATGGGATAGATTAATGGTATTGATAACCCTTAGACATTGCTCCTACAGCAACTGCTGGATTTTTGGGGTGCTCCAAGGAAGCAGGAAATTAAACAGCAGCAGAGAGAATGAATTTGTTGTTTGAAAAGTTTGAATTGGAGTGGAAAGAAAGAGGGAGGGAGAGACAGAGGAAGGAAGGAAGGAAGGAAGGAAGGAAGGAAGGAAGGAAGGAAGGAAGGA
>NW_026623408.1:447360-450131 GCF_030028575.1 Malurus melanocephalus | reverse complement strand
AAGCCCTGAGGACTATTTACTGATTATTCCACACCATTTTTCTTAGGAGCAGGACTGTTCCCCTGTTCTGGTCAAACTGTAATTAACAGAGCGATAGCATCGCTGTAACATTGTGCAATTCCTATTTTAAATAATGTTCGGCATGTACTGCTGCCCTTTGCTGTCAAAGTATTACTGTGTGTTTTGGCACAAAGATATCTGCATTTCTATATCTTCTACCAATTTTACAAAGGTTTTATAAGGCTTAATGAATGGAAAATGCTTTGAAAAGCTGTAGATAAAAGRCAATTTTGAAGGCAGTCATTAGTAGTAAATACCCTCATCAAAATTTCTCTTGCTAATCCTTTCTGCTCTGGCTGTGCAGGCAGTGCTGACAGACCATTCCTCCAAGGTTATTCTCATGCCACCTTACAGACAACCACCCCGAAAGTCACTTTCCTTCACAGCCCTGCTGGCACCGATGTCACCCAGCTTGGTATAAATTGTGCCACCTTGGTACAAAGTGTCCTAACACTGGAGATCAACAGCAGAAAAAAAACCCCAGAAATTCCTGAGCCTTCTGTGAGTGCCACCATTAAAACTAATATTGTGTAACTGGAAATCAACTGCTTCAATTAATGGGAATATACKGCTTCATTTTGTAGGCACAACCTTTCGCTTTGAAAGCTCACTGACATATGGGCTCCCACYGGTGCTGTAATTACACCGTGCCTGAAAGTCATCATTAGTGTAACACGTGGAGGTGCTTTTTTTTTAATATCTATATATTTTTAAATAATGAACAGGCGCTTTTCCTTTAGCCCCAGTTTCAATGGCACTCATTCATTGTGTTCCCAGTTGCTCCGGTGGCTGGCAGGGAATTCCAGGCTGACAGCCCTACCTGGGGATTGCAGGAGCACAATGCCCCCCTTTAAAGAGCTCTGTGACTGTGAGACAGGGCAGCATTGTTCCTGGGGACTGGGTACTGTTAAAGTTCTGCAGGAATGGGAACGTTTAGCATGGGATAATTGGGATTTCAACCAATGAGACACTGATGGTAACCTGGGGAGGATGAAGGTCAGAGAGGCAAGAGAGAAAACTGCCCTGCGAGAACCTAACAGTGCAAAGTTACCAAAATCTGCATTTCCAAGGTCATTTTTAACAGCCATTGCAGTGAGAGATGCTCGTACAAGGCTTTGACACTGGGAGAACCTGGATTTGTTTGATCGGGGGCTGCCCATTTTGCCTCCAGATTAAGCTTTTGCCTTGCTTTCTTTCAATTAAAAAAAAAAATAGATATGTAAGCACAAGATTTTGAAAGTCTGGGGTGTGGATGAGAACTTATTTGAAGCTTACTAATGGATGAAAGCCTTTACTTTGATCTGCAATGAACACTTCATTTTGAATTTCAGTATTTCAACAACACTTTTGAGTAGTTCAGAGGGAAAGTTTACCTGAATTTGAATYAAACTTCCAAATGAAATCTTATGCAAATGGGAGTGGGGACATGTGTTTAAAACTGTCAAAATGAAATGTTTTGATTTTTGTAAAGCATTGTGTTTGACTTTTTTGGGGACATGAATATTTCAATGAGAGAAATATGAGATTTGAAAATGCCCATCAATGTCAAGTGTCTGTATTGGCACAGAGTTCCAGTAATCTGTGTTTTGGTTGTGCATTTGACAGCTGTGGGTCTTGTAGATCCTCAAAGAATTTTGTATCCTCAGAGAACCAYTTCAGGTCTGAATGCAGACCCCCACACTCAGCCACATTTCCAGAGGGGCACAGAGAGGCACCAACATTGCTCAGATCAGAGCCATGGAGTTGGGACTGTTTATTTTCCCTCACCAAATATCTTTGGAAGACCTGAAGATCTTAGAAGCATTTGGGGCTGAGATCAGTGGGGAAGGAAAAGCATCTTGAGCTACATGAGGTATTCTGGAACAGCTGCCTTGTCACCATCACATATGAAATTATTTGTACCAATCATTTCCATATCTCTCTCCTCTTCAGGCACTTTATTGGGTGAGCAAAGCACCTGAGTGTTTTTCTGAGCTATAAACGATGCCTGATGCTGTGACACTGCTCGTGTGACCCTGCCTGTGGAGGCCTGGSTGCAGCCTGGGTTTCTGAGTCACTTCTGGATTTATTTGGATGACAAAGCCAGGGCCACATGAGGAGTTTTGCTCCCACCATCTGTTTTCCGATGCTCTTCTGCACAGGGCTTGCAGCAGCTCGGTCTCTGGTTGTTTTCCATTCTCTCTCCTGTTAATTATCTCTGGAATCCATTTGGTTCCAAAGCATTCAGAGCCTCCAGAGGATCTCCAGAGGTTCTCCAGAGGTTCTCCAGAGGTTCTCCAGCCCCATTTTCTGTGCTGTGGGGAGGGCTGCAGCAGCCCAGCTGGAGGAAGGGGAAGTTCCTGCAGTGAGGGAAGGACAGTGCTGAGCTGGAAGGGGATGTCACACACATCCAGACACCARCACAGGCTCCTGGGGGATCCCACAGGARCTCTCTGAGCTTCCCCTGTGAGGASCTGGAGGGAGGGAAGTGTTCCTGACTCATCCTTGCTGTGTGCAATATTTCCATGCATGGTCTGTGTTTCCTGTGTWAGCTCCATCTGTGAGATGAGTCCTCAGCTCTGAGCCACAGGAACACTCCATTTTCCAGAGTCCCCTTTTAGTTAAGAAGCACTGCTGCTGCAAAATATACCAGTTCAAAATTATTTTATATAACTTTAGTCAGGGATTTTGGTTTGCCTTTAACTTGGAGAAAAGAATTTTAAAAGTTTTTT
>NW_026623408.1:441418-446668 GCF_030028575.1 Malurus melanocephalus | reverse complement strand
CCAACTCAGACCCATCTGACCACATTTCACTGGGTACAGCCAAGGAAATCCCCCAGGCCACTCATTAGGCTGTGTTAATTATGGCAATCAGCCTACCCAGTCTGACCTAATTACAAATAATTAGCTTATCCCGTTATTTCCAAACCTCTTCCCTAGTGAGACGGTACTTTTAAGATTTGAAAGTAGCTAAACTCCCCTCAGATGTGTTTTTCAGGTGTACAACCTTGGCATTAAATGTAARTCCATGAGAAAGGCATGGCCAGCACCTGGAGAAAGAGGAGGTGCCCTTCCTTCCTTCAAGCCTGAATTCTTAAACTATTTCACTGGTGTAGGGCATCCAGTGGGATTTTTTTAAAATGCCTATAGGCACCAAAATGCCCATTTGCCTAATGAAAATRTTTCTTAACTGCCTTTTCACAAATCTTGTGCTTTTGGATTTTAATGATGCCTCTCAGAACGATTTTATAACAAGAAAGTGAGTGTGGCACGAACTATGGTGCCCAGTTATGCCCAGCAGCCAAAAAACCCATTGCTCACAGTACCCTCTGGACATAATTTGTCATCAAAATRTTAAAAATTATTTTCCTTCAGTGAAAACACATAACATTTTTATTTTTGCTGCTTGAAGCAGCAAAGACTTGTCTGTTTGCCTCTTGTCTCTAGACACCAAGGACCAGCCCCATATGAACCTGTGCTGCTTCCTAAGGTTGTGATTTGCTGCAGCCATTTAGGAAATGAGYGCTGCACACGTGGGTGGTGTGGGATCTCTCAGGAATGGCACACTTGTAGGAAGTGGATGGTGCATCCCTGCAGTCCCAAAATGTCTCTCCAAATGACTCTTCCRATAGAAGCTCTTTAAGGACCTTTCTGAATCCTCATTCCTGATCCAAAGAAATATTTTWTTCTTGAGTTCTCACAGGTGATTTTTGCTTGTGTCCATACTTCCATGGCAAGCAGGACATTCTTGACATTCTGCTGTTTTCCTGTGGTTCTACCTCCATGGCCACCAGTGGGACTCCCSTATGAGAGAGCACCACTGGCTTTGTGGGTTTTGTCACCCACATCTGGGAGAGCTTTCGGGTGTTTCTCCCTTCCAGACTCCATGTGAAGCACAACTTCATGTTATCATGCCCTGACGGACCTTTCCCCCTCACCTTTCCCTCTGAAAATGAGGCAGTTTGATCCAGCCAGTGACATCAGCYTACGATCATTTTGAAATAATTCCCATTCTGAGGATTTGTGCTCCTGGCTCATTCACTCCAGCGCAAAGTATTCACAAATGTGTCCAAATTTCCTGCTTTCAATACTAAGTAGGAGTACTTTCCTACTTTCCAAATTTCCTACTTTCAGTACTTTCAGAGCTCATTAAAGCCAATTTACTTTCCCCCCCCAATGACTCCCAGGTTCTCAGAACCAACCCCTGTTTWCAGAATTCTCCCAGCGCTGCCTCGTGCCTTGCTTTGCAAGCGACGTGTCCAAAGTCTAAATCCATCTTTATTTCCATGCAGGGCATTTACCAATAGCTGGATCTGTAAATAACAAAGCTCCCTGCTTGGTCAGGAAGGCAACCTGTGGGATGACATTTTACTCCAGAAAAGTATTCCAATAACTTTAAGGGGAAACTGCAAAAATCCTGCTTGCCCTGTACCAGGAATTCTGAGCACAGTCTGAGGAGAAGATAAGGCTGACCCAAATTTTRTGAAGCATGTGTTTCTGATCTCTTCACATGGCATGGCACTGGGATAAATGGATGACTGAACAATGCAATTCCGTTCTGCTTTACATGGAAGGAATTTTCTTGGGTCATGGAAATGGCCTTTTCCCAACAGATATTTTGAACAAATATTATCGCAAATAGTTCATATTTGCAGGACAAGCTACTCTAGCCAAGCTGTTTCAGTTTCCCTTGTACCTCTCTGGTGTGAACAATTTTTTAGCAAAATGCTGGGCTGTTGGATGTACTGGTGACACTGCAGGGATGGAGAAGTGAACTTTGTTCAGGATGGAGAATTAGAGAGTCATGGAATGGGCTGGGCTGAGCTGGGATGGGTTGGCTTGTGTTGGGTAGAGTTGGAAGGGATCCTAAAGCCATCCCATCCCACCCCAGCCATGGCAGGGACAGCTCCCACTGTCCCAGGCTGCTCCCAGCCCCAATGTCCAGCCTGGCCTTGGGCACTGCCAGGGATCCAGGGGCAGCCACAGCTTCTCTGGGCACCCTGTGCCAGGGCCTGCCCACCCAAACAGGGAACAATTCCTTCCCAATCTCCCATCTGGCCCTGCCCTCTGGCACTGGGAAGCCATTCCCTGGCTCCTGTCCCTGCAGTCCCTGAGGAATTGTCCCTCTCTGGTTTCCCTGCAGCCCCTGGCAGGAGCTGGGAGGTCTCCACACCCCCTTCTCCTGNGGAGCTGGGAGGTCTCCACACCCCCTTCTCCTGTCCAGGCTGAGCAGCCCCAGCTCTCCCAGCCTGGCTCCACAGGGGAGGGGCTCCAGTCCCCCCAGCACCTCCGTGAGCTCCTCTGGACCTGCTCCAGCAGCTCCAGCTCCTTCCTGGGCTGGGACACCAGAACTGCTCACAGCATTCCAGGTGAGGCCTCAGGAGAGAAGAGCAGAAGGGGAGGATCCCCTCCCACACCTGATGTCCAAAGCATGGAACATTTTGCTGGYATAAAAGAATAAATAAACAAAACCCTCCTGATACAAGCCCTCTGTTATGGATGATAAATTAAACCACACTTTAAAAAAAAAAAACCCAAACCTTGACACACTTTAAGCTTCATTTCTCCATGGATTCYTCTTGCTTTTATTCCAAGCCTTTAACATCATCTGTCTTGTCTCTTGTTTTTGCCTGAGTGGTACAAAAAGCTCCTTCGCTCTCCTGCTCCCCTTTGCAGCCCATTATCCTGCCCCAGAGGAAGCTGCTGCCTGTCTCCCTCTCCTTGCAGGAGCTGCTGCGTGCTGCTAACCTTTGCCTGGCTCGCACACAGCGCTGCTCTCGGGCTGTCTCTTATCTCTCTGATCCAGGCAGAGGTGTCAGAGGGTCCCAGGGAGCCATTAATCACCGGCCCCCTCCGCCAGCGGCTCCTCAGAGCTCTCYGAGGAGCTGGAGTGCTTTTGGAAGGCTGCAGCAAACAGCACCAGAAGCTTTTACCACCAATATCTTTCATGGATCCTCTAACCTGATTGATGGTAATGCTGAGAATTAAATATTTATGGCTTAGGAGCACGGGGAAGTTTTGAAATACATATTTCAAATCTATGTGAGAGTAGCGTTGTCAAGGCRCGTCAGAAGATTTTCGTGGTGGTTGTACAAGGGAGTTCTGTCTCCATTCTCTGCTCTTTCATTCCTTCTTCATTCCTTCCCCATTCTTTCATCAGTTTATATCAGCAGCACACTCAGGAAGCTGAAGAAAGACAGAAGATAAAAATCAGGAAAGGGGAAACAGAAGACTGAAGGTGTCTCAGGCTTTTTGTCTGTTTAATCACTGGAAACAAAGAAACAACCTGTCATGTTGGGTGTTGCTGAGGCAGCCCAAGGCAGGTGCTCCATATACATCACAATAATGAATAATTGACTGGGGCCCTATCATCCAGGGCTGGGATCTCACATTCTCCTCCTYTGCCCACAGCAAATGGAAGTTCCCRCATGTCTGGTAGCTCATGGCTGGGAGATCCTGTCTGAGRTTCCATGGAAGGTGTASCCAGTCTGTATTCCATCCCCATCCCCATGAGCTGTTTAACCAGCTGGGGCAGTGCTCTTTATCCTCAGCATGAGCCAGCCCTGATAACACCCTCGGGGGYTCTCTCTGCTCATGGGCCATCCAGGGCTCTGGCAATGAGCCATGGAATTCCATCATCCCATTGGGAGATGCCCTGTGCAGACAGGAGGAACTGCACATCCCTACTGGCACAGAAACTGAGGCTCTGGGACACTGGGACACTTGTGCCACTGCATTCCCAGAGGAGAGGAGCTCCAGAACCACCCCTGGAGCTGCAGAGACGGACTGGAGCTGTGTGCAGGATCAGCGCTTGGACGAGAGCACATCCATCAGTGCAACGGGGCTGCAGCACCACCCTGCCCTACAGGCTGACAGCCTGGCCTCTGCATTCTCCCACCTTCATGGACAGACACCTGTCTGTCARACCAAGACAGATCCATAGGTATAAATGGACAAATATCTGTTAGCCAATCAATGCTGCTCTCTTCCATCAGAAGGCATCCTCTCCTCTGCACATGCCCGTTTTGATGGAGAAGGTTTTAGCCTCATACCTGTAAAAACTCCCAGGAACTCCTCATGGCATTCAGGCTGTAAACACATTTTAGGATTTTCAGCCAATTTCAGTGCTGAGAACTGCATTTTGGTACAAATACAGCCTTCCATCCCAAGCAGGCCAAACTCTGCTATTAATATTCATTCTGTTTACCTTAATGACAGCAAAGAAGCACTTGGGCAAGGTTAAAGTGTGCTTCATTCCCTTGGAAGATTAGTGACATTTCTATCATCTAAAATGTGAAGTCCTTCACATCCTAGATATGAAACCTGACAGCATAATCTTTTATTCCCATTCTAAGGAATAATTTGCATGGGTGAGCATTCTCAGGATTAGCTGCATAGTTCAAAAACGACCAGGGCTTGTTTAGGATTAGCAGACTGAAGAAACAAGACATTTTAAAATTAAACTGCTGGGSTTTAAGGAATGTTTCCTTAACGGGTCATCACAACCTTTTTTCCTGACTGAATGGATTTTTCTAAACCACATWGTATCGAGAAAGTCTTTTCATGTCRGCTAAAATTACAAAGTATTTGGCTGCATGATCTACATAAATCAAACAAAGGAACACTATTGAAAATAAGACTTCTGTGCAGGCCAGCATAAAGTCTGTGCCCTACATAAGTGCTCCTGGCAGCTCTTCAGAAAGGCTGATTTCACCTATAATTTTGAATTTAGACCCGAAAAACCCAGTATATGAATTAACTGCTTACATAGGTACCATTAATTTTATTGCCCACCCCTTTCTTGATCTCAGATYAAACTTGAAGAAGTGAGTCCAGGAAACAAAGCAGCAGTGTCTGAGCTGGGATCTGGTGGCACCTGAGTCTCTGAATACACAATGGACCCCTGAGCCATAAATTAGGACCCCCCAGTGCAGAGCATCATTGCTTTGAACACAGCACCCTCCCTTCTGCTGAGGCTCAGATTGCATTACCCTCCACAACCCTTGATCTTCCTAAAAAAAAAAAAAAAAAAAA
>NW_026623408.1:433845-439273 GCF_030028575.1 Malurus melanocephalus | reverse complement strand
TTTTTTTTTTTTTTTTTTTTTTAGGTTCAGAGAACATGACGATATTTTCTTGCATAAGAACAATATTCTCTTTCCCCCAACAGCTGGAGTCTGTCTCTTCCATTTGCTGAAAAATCCAGGAGGAAAGGTCCTGTAACACTGAGGCTGTGATGGTTTCTATGACTTAATGTTAAATTTGGTGAGATCTGCTCCAAAAATCACTGTTTGCACGTGCTGTAGCAACACTTGTGTTTCTGTTGATTAGAGAGAAGTGCCTACACAAGCCTCAGTAGATGTTCAAAGTTGATAAACATTTTCCACAAAGACATTTCCTCAGCAATTCCCTTTCTTTTAATTGCACTATTTCCTTTTATTGCACTGATATTTTCCATTAGTTTCTAAATGGAGCAGATGTTTTTTTTCCATCAGTTTGAGATTTTTCCTGCCAAAATATTAACTTCTCTTCAAATTTGTGTATCATCCCATGGCTGGAAAACCTTTATAAAGCAGCTATTCCTTCCTCATGGCACCAATGTTCTTCCAGGCTGATGCTGTGTTTCATTCCCAGAAAAATCTGTCRCTGTGGAATTGCAAAGGGATTTGATAATTAAAGTATAAACTGCTTTTCTTTACAAAAATGTATGATTTCTGTGGTTTAGGCCTTAAATATAAATCARCATAACTGATTCCAAGAGAGAGATGTTAACTCTTACTAAGGATTTACCTTCTTCAGTTTTATTTTTTTTCTTTCGTAAGCAGAAGGAAATGAATATTCATTGTACTTAAATTGGTTTATAGAATCTTATACTAATTTTTTTTCATAGGCAAATATCAGAGATCCATCCCAACAAAATTTCTTTTTACCTGTCTGAAATCCAGTCCCTACCCAAATCTGATTTCTTTTTTTGTTTCTCTTTTCCATTTAAGAGAATTGTACCAGACCTATCCTTCCCTCAGCTATTGACAGATAAAAAGAAATAAAATCCTGATAAATTACTCCATGATGAATTATTCTTTTGTTTGAACCAGACAGAGTTAAGCCATAAATTTGCTGTAGAAAAGTAGAAACTGCAGTGTACTTAAGACACTCAGACTCATTTAAAACTGAGCATGTGTTCTCTTTATAAAGGATTTCTTTCAAAAGGTCCCTTCTGAATCCACTACCAGTTGTTCCAAGGGCTTATTTTTCCTTTAYGGTGGATGAGCAATTTTAAATTGAAATATTAAAAATGCACCATTTAAAAAATATGTATCTGCATAAGAAAAGAAATTCTGTTAGAACAGAGCAGGACTACATCCAAAGGAAATTATTGGTGTTCTCAGTGAAAGGTAACGAGGAGATGATTTTGTAAGTGTCCTCAGCATTCCCACAAATCACAGCRTTATTGATGGATTATACTGGGGATAGAAACACTCAAAGCTTCAGAGGCTTGAAGGGTTTTATTTTCTTTKCTGAGGCTTTGCCATTCCTGTTGCATGTCTCCACGTTAATCACAACTGCTTTTGCACATTATAATTTTCAATTACGCTTCGGTTTTTTAAACGCATAAATTGTTCTGGCGGAACRCGAGACTCCAAAGGTGCGCGAAAATGCGGGATCAGAAAGATGGATCCTAATTAATTGTTTTATAAAATACCTTCCCTTTCATTAGAGCTATTATGTGTCTAAGTGCTTGGGGTGAGCAGGAGGTCAGGCCACCAAAAACTGCTGAAAGCAGCCTTTTTAAAAGTCAGCGCATTCCAATAAGTGATGATGAGAATGTGAGAGAATTCCGAGCTGCTCCTCACCGTTGTTAAGCTCAGGAGATAAAATTCCCATGTTTTATCTAATGTTGCCCATGATTCATTAGCCACAGGGAAAAAAAAAAGAAAAAAAACCAACAACCCACAAGGCAGTCATGGGAAGAGGAACAAAGTTTGGTTTGATTTTTATTGTTCRTGAGATGTTATCTGCAGGAGCAAAGATGAACATTTTCCTACAAACATGAACTTAATTTCTTCCAAATGCCTGAAATCTTCTGCAGGGATTATTTGGTGGCCTGCTTTTCCTGCAGTCTAATGTAATCAGCTGAATACCTGGGTTTCTTTAAATTTTATGAATTAAACTTATGCCTCTGACAAGTCTTCAGAGTTTACTATTTTATAGATGCATAGGAAAGTTAATGAGAGTTTAATTTTAAATATTTGCCTCCAATAAACACATACAGACATCTGGTGGTTTTTAGTGAAAGGCTCCCAAAAAGCTTSTATTTATTAGGGCAAAAGTTATGAAGGTGAACTCCACGGGGCTGTTCATTAGAAATATTTTGTTTATGTGTATTCAGGAGGTTCTAATAATTGCAGTACAATAGATGGGTACCTTGAGCTCACACCAATAAATCTGGGAGGAAATTGGGGCCTGGGGAGCACCTCATAGTTCAGATTGAGAGGGAAGGAAACAAAGGAGGGACTTGGCAAGGAAAGCAGAAGAGAGGTGTTTAACAGCCAGTCTGGATGGATCATCAGCCAAGATCATCTCCTTAGCATTCAGCTGTGATAAAGCTGCCAGATGTTCAGGCACAGAAAGAAGGTGAYGGCTCTGGATGCACAGATTTACAGGTTTTGTCCCTCCCAGAGCTGTGAGGATGTAACAATGCAGATATTTGATATTCTCACTCTACACTCACAGTGTACAGCCCAGGCTGAACTGTGAATTTCAGGAGGGGATGGMGTTTGAGCCTTACCTGAACCACAGTTCCTTCAAAGGGCATCCACAGGATGGATTATGTTGCCAAACCCACACCTGCATCAGCAGTGATTTCTAAACACATCAGGGATATTCAGTCCTAACAAAGCTCAGTAGAGGAATAAGCGATGGGTTTGATTTGATTTCTGAGTTGATTCATTCTTTAAATTTAAATTTTGGAGATAATAATTAGACAAAAACACCTGATCCCTCTAACATAGAGATGTTCCTGAAGAAATTCTTATCTTGGGTATTTTAAATTGATCCCTTCTCCTTAAAGCCTCTGCTTTAACCATCCCTAACCAGAGGATTCCTTGGATTGCAGTGCTGGTGTTCTGTAGGCAGGCTCCTCTCACAAAGCTGCCCCCRGTGCTCCTGTCTGTGCCCTAATGCTTCCCACACTCACATTTCTTCCCAAACAAGTGTTTAAAAGTGAAAAATGCCTTGGAATGATGTGAGCAGCTCAGTTGTGAGAGAGATAAAGATATGAGTAGAGTCCTGAACAGGAAGTATTTTTATTTTAATTCCAGATTTCATGCTCCACTTCATACAGATACATACTGTTTATCACAGCTGCACCATCAATACATTAATCTTCCTTTTCTCATGCCAATATTAGGCTTCTGTATCGATTTAAACGAATGCTACGCCTCGTTGATTAGTCTGTGCACCAAGATGAATCAATAAACCTCCCAAAACTTAATAAGAATGTGGAAAGGATTAATGTTTGCAGAGGCCTTTTGAATAGTAAGTTCTCACCACTACGAATTGCCATAAAAAAATCTCCATTTTTGAGCAAACAAACTTGATTCCAGAGTGGGCAAGGCTTCCTACCAACTCTAATTCTATGTAGGCCAAGCAATTTTGTGTATGTAGGACAACCCAAAGGAAGGTGGGTTGCAGACACTTAATTTGAAGGGTATTATTTTTAGTCCCACTAAGGACTAGTGGCATGAAAACAATTAGGATCTTTTGTCAAGTTAATTAAATTTTAGTAAGTCTAGTAGTCTCAGTGGGTTTAGTACACCAGAGGAAATGCTAATTAAAACTTAAATTCTTCCTGGTATAATAAGGAGCTCTAAACTCTGGTAGCAAATGAATSTTTTGCATACTGATAGATATTCAAACACTGATTTTTAACTAGATGAGGGTGAACCCTTAAGTGATTCAGATCTGCTGAAGGCTGGGTTGAGAACACTGATAAGTGTGTTAGATCTGGGAGAAATCCACCTCAGGAACATGCAACAATCTGGGAATCTTGCCTTATTCTTCATAGAAATGGTGTCAACTTGGCTGGATCCAAACAAACACAAAGCAATYCAAAAGCAATAGAAATGTAAATRTTTAAAAGTATGGGGCAAAAGAGAKAAARTAATTCTGCCARATTCTCCATCTCTACTTGCTTTTTCTTCTCTCCTGCTGAGCATCAGGGTTTTGTTGAGGTTATTGGTCTGTGGCAGGTACAAGGAGACTGAAAGTGAATATTTTTTGTTCCTGCCATTTGATTTGAGGTGGCCAGCCAATCGTTTAATGTCCTTTCACACCACCTTCTCCATCATTATCTGCTTGCAAGAAGACATCCCTGATAGCTTGAGGGTTAAAAGAATATACAAGGAGGGTGGAGATGGGAATTTTGCAAGAGTCAGGAGCCAGGGAATGGCTTCCCAGTGCCAGAGGGCAGGGCCAGATGGGAGATTGGGAAGGAATTGTTCCCTGTTTGGGTGGGCAGGCCCTGGCACAGGGTGCCCAGAGAAGCTGTGGCTGCCCCTGGATCCCTGGCAGTGCCCAAGGCCAGGCTGGACATTGGGGCTGGGAGCAGCCTGGGACAGTGGGAGCTGTCCCTGCCATGGCTGGGGTGGGATGGGATGGGCTTTAGGGCCCCTTCCAACCCAAACCAGTCTGGGACTCTACCATTTTACAATAGTAAAGCTTTTGTCTTTGGTTTAGGCTTCTCTTTTACCTTTTCATTTACTGAGCAAATTTAGACAGGCAAAAGAAATTCCTTCAAAATAACCCAACCCATCTTGGAAAAACCCCTTTGGTTTGGAATTGTATCTCCATTCTAGAAGGTAAAACCCTTTTGTTTGGAATTGTATCTCCATTCTAGAAGGTAAGCAAAGGGTATCATGGGTTTTCTCTGCCCATGGAGAATTTGTGACAGTTGTTTGCCCCCCCCCAGGACTGTGCTTGTGCATCCTTGTGCTGAGCCAGAGCCCTCTCCTGTGAGGGGTGAGTGCCCATCCCTGGCAGCAGGAGCTCAGGATCGATCCCAAACCTGCCCCATGGCTCCAAGGGCTGTGAATATTGATGGGATCTCTTTGGCAGATTCATCTGCTCACATTCACCTGATATCTGCAGTCATTTGGGMAATTAATGCTCATCCTGCAATCTATCCAAGGCAGGGCCAAACCTGGGATGAGGGGGTCTGTACATGACAGATCTGCCTGGCTGGGACACCTCCCTGCACAAAAGGAGGAGTGTGCACCGTGCTGTGCCCTCAGGATCACACTGCTTCTCTCACACCTTGCTCCTCTCATCCCGAGAGCCCTGTGATGCTGGAAAAAAGGCTGGCTGTTCTCAGTTTTGGGGGAAAAAAAAGGAAAAAGGAAAAGAAAAAGAAAAAAGAAAAAAAAGAAAAAAAAAAAGAAGAAAAAAAAGAAAAAAAGAAAAAGAAAAAGAAAAAGAAAAAAAAAAAGAAAAAGAAAAAAAGAGAGAGTTTGTGGT